>NW_010392398.1:0-17724 GCF_000710305.1 Buceros rhinoceros silvestris | reverse complement strand
GGGAATTGTTAACGTTCTGCTCTGAGTAGGTGGAAAATATATTCCTGGTAGGAAAAGAAAGCAAAAAACCCCCACCCCTTACTGTCTTTCTAGCCAGGAGGGGTAGCCAGACCTCTGGCTTTTACTCTGCATCCTAGATATGAAAAGTGTCATTTGAATACTACTATTTCTTTAAAATTCCATTTCTGCTTCAGTTCATTGAGAGCGTTCAATGGTATTAACCCTTTCAGTGTCCTCTTAAGAACACTTTGGCTGGCGTTCATACTTGCACTTCGCATTGATAAGGCAAGTAGGCACACTTTCTTATCATTCACTTCTGAAACATCATGGGCCAAGTTTAAACTCTCATGGGCCACAGCAGATGGGACTATGATATTGTGAAGTTCTTTTGTGCAGTGTCTGTGAAAGGATGTTGTATTGGTGAACAGCAGCCTGAAGAATCATGGTGAAACTTGCCTGGATCATGGTGGGTGTAGAGCAACTCCTGACTTTCCTGGAAAAACTAGAGCTACTGTCATCTTACAGAATACCCCAAGGACAAGCAGGCAGAAAATAAACTTTGTTTCTCTTTGGATAATGCCAGTTTGTGGATTAAGGCTTTGTTGTTGTTGAGCCTGATTTGGTAAACTGGTATCTTTATAATTTGTTGCTTGTAAATTTTGATCAGGTATTTTTGAATGCTGTTGCATAATGTGTATTGTGTTTCAAGTGGAAAGGAGATTTTGTTCTTTTCACTTGCATATTGTACAAATAAAGCTTCAATGACTGTTTGGTTTAGTGAGGAAAATAATAAAAAGTCTGCATTTCTTTTCTGAGAAATAGCTGCCTATGAAGTTTTGTTATGAAAGAATAGGATGGAAACAAGCTTTTGCATGCATTCAGTAAAAGCTTGTGTTCTGATACAGTTTGAATAAATCAGCTGGTTGTGGAATGATGATAATATTCTATTACTAATCTCTTAGGTGAACTTGTCTGTCTCAGTCAACTTTGTAGTTGGTTTGGTTGCTTTTATATATTTGCTTTGGGGGAAGAAAAGAACTGTTTGTTATAGTACAATATATTCAGTACTGGGACATTTTTTAAAAAGTCTGGTACTCCCCAAAACATAGTGTCAGATCTTATTGGTGACCTGAGATTTGTATTTTAAAGACTATTTGCTTAGGTATAGTCATTAAAATATAACTTGGACTGATCTTGGCTTTTTGGTGAGTAGAGTGATAAAGCAGAGATAGCCTGCAAGACTTTGGCTGGAATAGACCTCTGGAGTCCCCTACTCAGAACAGGGCCAGCTTACATTAGGTTGCTCGGAGCTCATCCAGTCACAAACCCTTGTGATTTTTGCTGTTCGGTGCAGACTATGTGGAGAAAGATTTGTCTTTTAGTATAATTTTCAAATGTTAGCTGCAAAAATTCCCAAAGTTTATTGTGTTCATTGTGTGTTAATTATGATGATGAAAGTTAGAAAGTCATAATTTAAATCAATATTCAGAACTATGTGGTACTGAAGAACAAATGCTGAGAACTCTGAAAGTATGTGGTCAATGACGCCACTGGTTTCCTTTGCAGTACATCTAATCACTTGTTTTTAATCCAAAAGTAACATGTCCCCAAGAAGTGAAAATCACACTCTGTGGGGTTTTGCCTAATCATTTGTTTAGTTTCTGTATAAATATTGCTATGTAGGTGTGATGTTGGCTGCGTGTTTACATTTCAATAATATGTTTAGTTTGTCTGATTTTATACTGAGACACAAGTCAGCCATACAAATTACATATGTGGCTGAAACGAGGCTTAATGTGCTAGACAGTATGAAGAGTAATGGTGATGGGAAGACTTCTGTGCTGGTTAGCAAGGGCTTGGAAACTGTTATGATATTGTACAATGCTGTTCTACATAATTACTAATTTTTATTGTATTGTTTTTAGTGGATTGTTTGTGCACCTATTTGCACAAATACAGACTTTTAATGCGTAGTAACAAATGTAGGTAGAAATAAATTAGGTGTATGAATTTGTGCAGATTTTTTTTTTTAAAATCAGTTCCATATTATCTAAAAGATTTAGGCCCAGTCTTTCATGGGATTACAGTTTTAGGCTACATTAGGTAGATTGATATCTAACTGCTTTTCTTGAATTTATTTAGTAGTCTAGCAGAAAGCACGCAACAATGTGTAGTGGATTTAATTGCAGTGTGCACATTGAATTTTTTTTGTTTAGCTTTGTCTTTTTTTTTTACCTTCAGATGTTCAGTTCTGTTGTTTGAGATGAAGTTCTCATGACCCCTTGTACTATTTAGCATATCCCATTTGTTGATTAAAGCTTTTGGTACAGTGATGCATCTGTCACTGGGCAAGTTACCAACTTACTTGCCAAAGGTTTCCTTTTTCCTGAGTAATGGGTCTTTTTTGTTTGTTTTCATTTGTGATTAGATTGCTTGTAGGCAGTGTTTTTGAGGGAAAATAGGATCCTAAAGATAATTCAGATAGGTGTGATCATTCTGACAGCAGAATGGTAGAACCTTCCCAGGGAAATTCTCCACCCACCTGATGAAATAAAGCGTTACTAAGCTCAATTCATCAAAGGAAGATGTTTCATAAATCTGTGAATATATATATATAGTGGATATAGCAAGCAGTTCAGTGAAGATGAGGAGTTCTGTTGTATTTTTCTCATAAATAAATAAAACAGAAAACAAAAGATCACATAGCTTCCCCCACCATCCCACCTTGGTGTACCTTGTTTTTAGTGTTTTTTTCTTTCAAGAAATTAAAAATTCCTGTTAAGATATTATGGATGACATAGAGAAGGTAAGTTATGTTTTCTTCTGGTTTTCTAGTGCAGCAGTCAATAGTAAAGGCTGGTCCTGCAGTATAATGGCAGGTAGACTTTATGGTTGAATTTAGAGTAGTGCTCATGCCTATGGGTCAGAGATTCACAGGGCTCAGGGGCTCAGCTGGGCAGCACAGTACAGTCAAGACACCAAAGAGATGCCTGGCTGTGGCCCCAGGACCTGCCCGTGCAGATGCCTTAAAGGTCTAGCCCACCAGGACAGTTCAGCAAGCAGCCCACAAGAGGTAAACAACTGTTTATTCTAGTGTTCACATCTTTTCTGTGATAGAAATGCACATACTGGGATGGTAGAGGAACCCTTGCAATCCCATGCCTTCCTGTGCAGGGGCAGTGCTCAGAACTGTGACCTGCTGCATCCGTGTGCTGTCATCATCTGCTGCATTTTCCTGTTACTGGTGAGTGGGAGGAGTTTCCATTACATCATTAAACAGATTTAATTTGATTAGTCTAAGCTCTTTCCTGGTCCGTCAGCTGCACAAATGCAATGGGATTTATGTTAGTTGGAGGATTTTTGTTCCTCTCCTTTTAATGAGCACGATTTTCTTTCAGAAGCACATGAAACATCCTTTAGGACAGCAAAATATGCTAATACTCATCTCCCTGCCTTAAGAATGAAATAACCCCTGCTTATGAAGACTCCAGAATTTCCCATCAGTGTGGTTCAAGGTGGAGCATTGCTGGGTGGTATGTGATGTAAATGTTATTCAAGATTATTCTGCTGGCATCTTCAGGCAACTTATTTGAGAGTTTTTTTCCTGTTTACTGCCTTGTTCTAACTCTACAGTGAATCCTGTGACTACATTAAAAAGTGGAGTACCTTAATTGAGACTTTACCTGAAATAGGTAGCTCTAAAAGCCATCCTGCTGAGTGGAGAGAGATAAAAAGTTGTCCTGATTCTTATGTAACTGTCTACTTGTGGGCAGATGTACACAAGACTTTATTTTCCATATTTTTCTTGACTAGCAGGCAAAGTTCATTAAGATGTATAAACAACTCAAAAATAATTGAATTTTTTGTTTGTATAGCAATCTATTGCTTTAAACAAGTCCAGAGTAAAAAAAGCCATGTAAATACAAGATGAGATAATTCCTGAATGTTGAAAAGTCTTGAAACACAAATGAAGCCTCTTGAATAGTTTTAGTATTTTCTGACTGGTAGAAACCTTCAGGCAACCTATTTATATCATCAGTGGACGGCAAGCAGAGATTTTTCTAGAACTTATTATATAGAATGTTTGAAAACTCTTCTCTTCCTGATCATATACAGAAGAAAAAGGACTTGTTTCTTAATGTGGTGTAAACAGTGCAGTAGTTTGACATTTATGCTAATGATTAAAGTATCATTGTGTTAGTGTGGAGAGAGCATCTGGGCAGTTGCAGATGTACCATACCAAAATGATTAAATGGTACCACTTAACTCAGAGCAGAGGTAGTTTATCTTGGGGGGTTTTGATGTACAAGTAGAACTAGTATACTACACTTCCATTCTTAATATCTTCTCTACAGGCAGACTGCTTCTGTTTCAAATGTTGATGCTTCACCCCTAGCTGAACACAGTGGTACTCAGCTGTGAAAGCACCTGGGAGCCTGGCAGCCAGAGCACAGAGCTAAGTCGATGTGACCAATCTTAATGTTGTGCATTTGCATTTCTGAAAGGTTGCCATTTATTCCTGGCTCTGGTGTTTTCACATTCTTTTAAACATGGTTTCCTTCAGATTAGTGAGGTGAATTAATTCTATTCCAGTTCAGCACATACTTTTATTTGAGACCAGACAGAGGGAAAAATGGAGAAATTCTAGGCAGGTGAGAATTTTTAGGAATAAGTAGACAGTTTGGATTTTTGTTGCAGAAGTTCAAGTTTTGTTAATTGAGTGTTCATTTTAAAATGAAGTACTTAGAACTCTAAGCTACTTGATTTCAGTTTCTTTATTACTCCCCTACCATGTTTTCCCTGTCACTTGCTAGCCATTTTGCAAGCCCCCTTTAATAGTTTGAAACCCTCCTGCAATAGCAGGAACAAAAACGAGGAATAGAACAAGTTTTAGGTGAGTTCATTTTGAAGTATTTGTTGTGTGGACATTACAGGAAAATGTGTTCATGCTTGAATTTGATATGTATTTGATCTACCCAAGAACAGTACAGAATATTGTGTGGATTTTTTTCAGAATTGCTTTCAAATTAGTTGTCTCTACAGTACTTTATTGAATTTTGAAACTTGTTCAGCAGATGAGTGAATTTTTCTTCTTCCTTTTGTATTTAATCCTTCCAGTCTTCTGTGACAGCCCAGCCCTTACATGCTGTATTGTGACAGACACTGTAAAAGTCCTCTTAAATGTCAGAGGCATTGGATAAATGGATAAGTAGATAGTGACTTGCAGATGATTACAGATTATTTTTGTTTTTTCAGATTTAGGGAATCTGATGCACTCAGAGAAGTTCATGCTCCTTTATAGCATGAACATACTGATGATGTGTTTCCTCAAGTTAACTTCTGTGGCTCCTTCTGAAGTAGTTCAGAAATTGTATAAAAATCTGTAAGTTAAGAACCCTTGGTAAGATACATAGATTTGTAGGCTTTAGAAATCTGTGACCTTAAGAAACTGCTAAAAAAATCATCACAGTTTCAGAGTCATGTTTAGAATGAGACTTTTTAATTTCTCTCACCTTTTTTGTCTGTACTGTTATATCAGAGGACTTCTGTTTGCACGTACGTTACATCACAATATTTTAGGTAAATAAAACAAAGTAAGGAAATTTCTGTGTGATTTTGAGAGCAATAAGACTAAAGAAGAAGGAAATGCTGTGATTTGTTCTATTGCTTGGAAGACTTTTTAAACAGTTGGTATTATTAACGTCATTTGACAGAGTTACGTTTATGTGTATACAAAGTGGATGTCTGATCTAATTTTTTCCTTTCTTATTCCAGTTGTAGGCAGGGACATTGGAAGGAACAGACAGATCCAGTTTATTGTCACCATCACAATTCTGTTTTTTTTGGCAATGGGATGGTCTACACGGCACCAGGCTTGCTGATGTCAGATGGGATTCACCTTTCTCAAAGTGGGAAGAGTGTCTTTGCTAAGGAGCTTGTGCTCATTGCCAGAGCTTTAAACTAGACTTGAAGGGGAAGGGGAATAGTGTCAGGCTTGCCTGTGACAAGCTGTGGGATGACACACCATGGCTGGAGGGACACAATGCTAGTGAGGGCCCTCAGCCTGTTGCTCTGAGGCATGCTGGGGACACTGCAGCACAGTTGAAGTCTCACAGAAATGAGCTGGGGGCTCCTGAGGTAGTAGAACTCATCAGGGAAACATGGGTGAAATATCTGAAAGCAATTGACAGGAGTTCCTCCATAAAGGTGACATGGCTGACAGGCAACAAACAGGAGGAGCTGGCAGGCAATGTGCTGCTAGAAAGCTGCAACCTGATTGCCATTACTGAAATCCCACCACAGGAATGTGACTGGAGTGCGGCTACAGGCTGTTCAGAAGGGACATGTGAGGAAAGAGGGGTGAATGCGTTGCCCTCTGTGTCAAGAAATACAGAGTGAAGAGCTGACCCTGAGGAATGGTCATGAGCAGGTCAAAAGCTTATGGGTAAAAATTAGAGACCGAGGCAATAAAGGGAACCTTGTGGTTGATGTCTACTGCAGGCCACCTGATCAAGGGGAGTGTATTGACGAAGCTGCCTTACTCCGGCTACAGGAGGCATCGCACTCGCAGGCCTTTGTCCTGCTGGGGGACTTCAACCATCCCAGCATCGGCTGGAAAAGTAGCACAGCGAGCTGTAGGCAGTCCAGGAGACTCATGGAATGCATTGAGGACAACTTCCTAAGCCAGGTAATAGGCAGCGCCACCAGAAGAGATGCAATACTGGACCTGGTGATCACCAATGCAGGTGAGCTCATCGGTGTTGTCAAGGTTGGAGGCAACCTGGGCTGCAGTGATTGTGTGTTGGTGGATTTCATAGTCCTGAGGGATATGGGTCAAGCAAAGAGTAAAGTCAGGACCCTGAATTTCAGGAAAGCGGAATTCCAGCTCTTCAAGGATTTAGTCAGTAGGACCCTCTGGGAAACAGCCCTCAGGGACAAGGGAGCAGAACACAGCTTGCAGATCTTTAAAGACACTTCCCATAGAGCGCAGGAGCTGTTGATCCCCAGGAATAAGGGCAAGAAGGCACTGCCCAGGCAGTGGAAGCAGGGACAGGTATCCTGGGAAGAGTATAGGGACACTGCCTGGTTGTGTAGGGATGAGGTTGGGAAGGCCGAGACACAGATGAAACTGGACTTGGCAAGGGGTGCAAAGAATAATAAGGGCTGCTATAGATATGTCACCCAGAAAAAGAAGGTTAAAGAAAGCATAACCCCCCGCGATGAGCAAGACTGTCAAGCTGGTAGCAACAGCTGAGGAGAAGGCTGAGGTACTCAACAACTTTTTTGCCTCAGTCTTCACTGATAACTTCTCACACCTCTCGAGTCGATGGTCTGCAACATGGGGACCAGGGGGGCAAAGTCCCTTCCACTGTGCGAGATCAGGTTTGTGACCACCTGAGTAACCTGAACATACACATGTCTATGGGACCTGATGAGATGCATCCCAGAGTGATGAGGGAATTGGCTGAGGTAGTTGCCAAGACGCTCTCCATGATATCTGAAAAGCCCTGGCAGTCAGGTGAAGTCCCTGGTGACTGGAAAAAGGGAAATATTGCACCCATTTTTAAAAAAGGTAGAAAGGAGGACCCTGGGAACTACCAACCTGTCAGCCTCACCTCTGTGCCTGGGAAGATTATCAAACAGATCCTCCTAGAAGATCTGTTAAGACACATCTGGGACAGGGATTTGAGACAGCCACCATGACTTTGCCAAGGGCAAGTCCGGCCTGACCAGCCTGGTGGTCTCCTAAGATGAAATGATTACATCGGTCGACGGGAAGACTTATGGATGTTGTCTATCTGGATGTCTGTAAGGACTTGACGTGGTCCCTTGCATCATCCTTCTCTAAATTGAAGAGATACGGATTTGATGGGTGGACTGTTTGGTGGAAAACGAATTGGTGGATGGCCACATCTTACATCGGTCGACGGGAAGACTTATGGATGTTGTCTATCTGGATGTCTGTAAGGACTTGACGTGGTCCCTTGCATCATCCTTCTCTAAATTGAAGAGATACGGATTTGATGGGTGGACTGTTTGGTGGAAAACGAATTGGTGGATGGCAACATCCAGAGGGTAGTGGTCAATGGCTTGATGTCCAGATGGTGACTGGTGACAAGTTGTGTCCCTCAGGGGTCCGTACTGGGACCAGTGCTATTCAATATCTTCATCAACAATGTAGACAGTGGGATCGAGTGCACTCTGGGCAAGTTTGCAGATGACACCAAGCTGAGTGATGAAGTTAATGTGCCTGAGAGGCAGGATGCCATCCAGAGGAATCTGGAAAAGCTGGAGAATTGGGCCCACATGAATCTCATGAGATTCAGCAAGGCCAAGTGCAAGGTCCTGCACCTGGGTTGGGGCAATCCTGGGTATCAATACAGGCTGGAGAATGATGAGATTGAGAGTAGCCCTGTGGAGAAGGACTTGGGGGTACTGGCGGATGTGAAAAGCTGGACATGAGCTTGGCAATGTGTGCTCACAGCCCAGAAGGCCAACCATATCCTGGGCTGCCTCAAAAGAAGTGTGGCCAGCAGGTCGAGGGAGGTGATCCTGCTGCTCTACTCTACTCTGCTGAGACCCCACCTGAGTACTGCATACAGGCCTGGAGTCCTAAGCACAAGAAGGACGTGGACCTGTTGGAGGAGATCCACAAAAATTATCAAGGGGATGGAACAGCTCTGCTCTAAGGACAGTCTGAGAGTTGGGTTTGTTCAGCCTGGGGAGGAGAAGGCTCCGGGGAGACCTTATTACAGTGTTTCAGTACTTAAAGGGGGCTTGTAAGAAAGATGAGGACAAACTTTTAAAATCAAGGCCTGTTGTGACAGGACGGGGGTAGTGGTTTTAAACTAAAAGAGGGGAGATTTAGCCTAGATATATGGAAGAAATTTTTTACAGTGACAGTCGTGAAACACTGGCACAAGTTGCCCAGAGAAGTGGTGGAGGCCTCATCCCTGGAAACATTCAAGGTCAGGTTGGCCGGGGCTCTGAGCAACCTGATCTAGCTGAAGATGTCCCTGCTCACTGCAGGGGGTGGGTTGGGCTAGATGATCTTTAAGGTCCCTTTCAACCCAAAGCATTCTGTGATTCTGTGAAAAGTTGAACATCATGTAGCATCTTTTGCTGCAACAAGAACTTTAAAAATTTGCACTGGGTCTAGCATGGAACCTAGTGAGTTAATCTTTTTTGCCTTTTATTAAGTACTATGAAGTACATGTTAATTGCAGTAATAAGCCTTCTTTCCACAGAGTGAGTTTACAAATATAAACCGGTATTGTTTTAGTTGTCTTAAGGCAAATGTCAGTTTCATCAGTGTGCATTTATTTTCATAGAGATGCCATGTAATTCCTGTTTAAAAGCAGAAAGGGCTGAATTGTAACTGAATGATTGTGGTGAAATACAGTGAGTTATTTCTATAGAGTACAACTTGCAAATGTACGAGACTGAACATCGCATTCATGTAAGTAACACCCTTATAAGAAATGACATGTCTTTCCCAGTGGCAATTTTAAAATTTTCTTAAATCATACAAGTCCACCTGTAGGTAGGCTTTCCTTTGTTGATGGCCAGTGTCCTAGGTAGTGCTTTAGGAAGAGCACACCTCAAAAGGCTTGAAGAAGCAGGTAGATAAACTTTAATGTCTCCTTGCTTGTCTATTTTAAATACTTCCAGAAGTACCCAGGTGGGACTTGTCTCTCCCCTGTTAAGAGAGGGACCGTGGTAAGACTGGCCAAGAAAATCAGCCTTTGACTCAGTATTTTGTTGCCAAATTTGCTTTGCTAAATTAGCATCTGATGCATTGTATTGGAACAGGGAACACAGAATATGTTCACTTAAAAATGGGGAAGATTCTGTCTGTTTGTCCTAAGAGATGAATCTGACTTTTACAGTCATGACCTTCTGGTTTGTTTATGAAATATTGCCCATGACTTTTTACTTAATTCATTCAAGCACATTATTCTTCTACAGGTCCATTAAAGTAAAAAATTCAGTGCACCCTCAGCAGAAGGGTTCTTTGTGGAGCCAAGGAAATCAATGCAAGATGCCTACTAGCAGATTAAATTTTTGTTTATGCTCGAGGTTTTCTTTGTTACTGTATTAGTTTAAGGTTTTGGGTCCAATGATCATATAGGAATGTGAGTAATGGAAAAATAAGAATACCAAATCTCTTTTAGATATGTATGTATGCTTGAAATGCTTAATTTGGTATAAATTGAGCAGAAGAACAGGCGTGGGAAGTCTTTTCAAGTGTCATCATCTGCCGTATGTAATCTTTTGCATGTTCTTAATATCTAGCAGTCTGGGAAGTGATGTGGTTGTCCTGGAAATGGGCTTTATCTTCCTTTTGTGAATATCTAGATGTGAAATCGTGGTCTTCCATGAAAATCTGAAAGTAATACTTCTGAAACAACTGCAGATTTAAGATGCTTGTCCTCTATTTCAAGAACTAATATGGGATCTGTAAGTGATGTTTGTGTTGTGTGCTTAAATTATAGTTGTGTGATTATGTTGCTAAAACAGTCTTCAGGTTTTTTTAGGTAAAATGTCTGTACTTAGTGTTGATATTTGTCTGGGAATTATCTGCAGTGAAGCACTTTGCCAATATTTCCTAGTTTAATGTTCAAATAGAAATATTACAGTATAACTGGTGCATTGAGGAAGTTAAGTTCCTAAAAATGAACCGATACTATCCCCTGCCCTGCTTTAAATTAACTGCATATGATAAAACCACCCTCCAGGACTCCCGTTCTTGGCAGGCCCCGTCTGCCCCATGCCTGGGTCTGTGATGTCCGGAGGTAGAGCAGCGACTCTTTCACGGGCACCCTCTTGCTGTGGGGAAGGAGCTTGCGTGCCCTTGTGAGGTTGAGAGCTGTGCTGGTGGTGGCGTGTGCCTCTGGTGGGGTCTCCCAAGCCAGACAGGTCTCAACTGAAGGGTCAGACAAAGTGTGTCCACGGGCAGGATGGGCTCACTAGCCTTTGGGCAGCCATCCTAGGAGGAGGACAACTCTGACTCCAAACCCAGGCAGATGGAGCTCGTTTAGCCTTGTAAGGCATCCATCATCTAAGAGAAGGATACTCTAAACAAACCTATGACCCGAGGACTTCGCTGTCACCATCCAAGCTCGCTAGGCCCTGGCAGATGAACCTCAGGTGTAAAGGGTGGAGCCAGTTCTGCTCACGCTGCGCCTCACCTAAAAAATCCACTGTGCAGGCCCGAAGGGTGCACTCATCGCTTGCAGTGAGCATGGGAAAAGCCCTTCCCAGATCTTCGTTCACGAAGCCAAGCCATGATGATGATGATAAAACCTGTGAAATCGTAGCATAATATGTGCCAGACAAAACATCAGTAGACAGAAATGCACAGAACAGCTTTTTTAGGAGCCAAAGAGCTGCCATGCACAGCACAAAATGTGAAAGTAAACCAGAAACTGAGTCAAGAAATAATAATCTTCAAACTGCTGAGGATTTATTAGGATTTCCGTGAAAATATGAAACAATTTTCTGCAAAGAAGTCTAACTTTTCTTGTCTGCAGCTTATTTGCCGGTCACAGCAGAATTTGGTGTTAATAATGCTGTGATTTCATTATGGTTTTTACAGATGAAGGTCCAGACTAATTAATTTTCAATGTTTTGTTCTTTCATTGTTAACTGTATTAAGTTCTAATGAGTTTTTTCATATATTTTCCTTCCAAATATTTTTGTCTTCAGTACCAATTTAAAAGACTCAAATACTGATAAGTACTTCAGAGAAGAATATTTTTTTTATTCTTTCAGAAGTCTTTTTTTTTTCAGTGTAGCTTACACTTTGAATGATGCAACCTGTACAACGGAAGAGAACCATGACAGGATCTTATCAAGCCATTTGAGTCCGTTTGCATGACCATCTCTTTCATTCTACCTCCCATCTCTTCCTCCTGCCCCATTTCTTGTGCTGCATCTACATTTCAGATTGATCTCTTTTCAAAACTTGATTAGGTTTTTTTTTTTTATTAAATGTTATTTTTCCTTCAAGTATGTTCCAGTTTTTTCCCTTTCTTCTTCCCTAGAATGAGCTCCAGCTTTCTATTTAAGGCCTGAGATGAACCTTTATTAATGTGAGTGGAGGGGATCTTGAAGACTGTGGTTATTATCAGATGTTGCAAAAAGCTTTTAGTGACCTGGGTTTTGGCCCTGATGTACAATACTGATGTAAGTATTGTGCATCCAGAAAGAAATAATTAATCACAGCTTGTTTTCCCACAAATGGCAGTAAAGTCACTCTGATGTACTCTAATGCTCTTGTGCTCCATTTTGGACTTAATAGCATTTATATATGTTTACCTTGACAGTCAGGCCACAAACTTCCCACTTTCACCTCAAATTACGATCTCATAAGTCTTATGAAACAAGGACATTTAAATAACATGCTATTTAAGCTAGAAACGAAGCTGAGTCCTTGAGCTTTTTTCACGTTCCTCTAAATAAATGTCATTTCTTCCAGTTTAACAGTAGTAGTAAACTGTGTTCATAAAAAGTACCTTCCTGTTGAAATGAAAATTCTCCGTGCTGATTGCTAAGTATTACATAATTATATTCCCTTAGCTCCATTTTAGCTGAACAATTTTTCGTTCTTTCCTCCCAAAATGCAAACAAGCAAGCAACCAAAAAACCCCCACCCCTTATATGTGACAGTATGTGCATCATTGTCTTACTGTGATCACTACCCTGAAATTTGGTTGACAATCACTATTCTCCCTGAATCTCCTGGGAAAACATGGTATTTTTAAAGTTCTTGTGGTGTTTCCTTTCAGATTAACTTTTATAAAACTTTGAAGTTTTCTGATTGTTCCCATTCTTTACATTCCAGTGACTTTGTCCTGAAGAAATCTGTTCACCTCTGTGCATTTTAATTAGAAATGGTGACATTTCAACCCCAGAAATTAAAATATGCATAATTCGATGTTTTCTAAGGATAAGAAGGAACTACTTTTTGGTTCGTTTGTTTGATCATGTGTTTCACTTCAGGCTGTTGCTAAGTCTGACTACAGCAGCATTACCCAAAAGATGAAACAAACTTCAAGGGAGAGATTATAGATTCATTCAAGGAGAAATGGTATTTCTGTTGCCTTTTGTAATTAAAAAAAACCCCAAATACCTATTGAACACTTCTCTTTCACCATAAGAAGGGAAGGAAGTTGATCAAAGTCAGTCACCTACAGCTAGAGACGCGTAGTTGCCTTTGCAGTGATGTGTCCCACATCTCTGCAGAACTGTATCCAGTCATCACATCATGTTTAAGACAGAAGTTTCTCTCTCTGATGCTTAGCACAAAGACTACCTCCATCTCTATCTTCACTTATACACGTAACATTTAGATGTAGACAAACCCATCCCCAGTGCTAGACTATCCCCTTGGCTTGAAATGGCCTCTACAGGTATTCCCATCTCATAATGGGCTGAAGTATGAAGCAGCTTATCCAAGCAGCTCTTCACAGAACTGGTTTTTAGAGCTCAACATTATTTGCAGTTGGATATATTTGTTAGAAAAGGGAGGATTTTATTTCACCTGTACTGCTTTTCTTTGGGGGCAGAAAGTGTATCTTTCTATGTGGTTGAAATTTCAGTTTAGTGTTCTTACGACTGGTCATAGAAGCTCCTCAGTTGGTTTTTTAAGTGTTTGTGTTTTATACGTAGCAAACCTTGGAATAAAATGTACCTATTTGATACGTTACATTGTAACTTCTGCTTACCAACCCCTTTGATTATTAACAGAAAATACCAAGAACGGCTGAATTTGAAATGTAATAGAAATGGCAGTTTTTAGCTTGTTTAAGGCCTCTTATTCTTTATGTCTAAGAGCTGTCAGAAGGTGGTAAACAGATCTCAGAACAGCAGCATTTATAACCAAATTGCTCCCATGAAATACAGATAAATCATTCAACAGAAGAGCTAATTAAATCTGTAGCCTGTAGCATAGCCACTGGTATCCTGTCCATTAAGAACCCCGATGCTTCACTCAAGCCAAAGAGCTTGAGTTTACAGTATGTTTAATTTGAGCAGCAGAGGATTAGAATATTATGTAAGTGATACCTCAAGATAAGCAGTGGTGAACACTGGACATGAAGAGGATTTACTTCCTTACCTCTGTTGTTGCAGCCTTTGCTGGCTGCAGCACTGTCCCAGGTCTCTGACTTAGCAGCTATGACTACCTTAGCCCGAACCACCCTGCCGAAGGGCTGTTTAATGGCTTTCATTTACATGTCTGTGCTGGGAAAATCTGCCTGGTTTTTTAATCAGAAAACTTAGTGTTCCTTTGCACAACTTTGCCTCTTTTAGTAGATCTTAATCATTTTGTTGATGAATTCTGTGCTGTGACATTGATAACGAAGAATATACTAGAATGAAAAAACATGAGAAAAAAAAAGGTTTCCATCATAAATAAGCTAGTTACTATTTTCTTCTTGCATATGCCTGTTAAATTTATAGTGTAACCGTATTTTTATGATGATCACCTTGTTTGTAATGCTTTATTTAACTGGAGCACAGTGCCATTTTAGAGGGCTTACTGTTGCCTCAGAATGTGAGCGTCGTCTGCTGCACCCGAGCTGGATTCTCTGTGGATGAACCATTTGGCCTCATACCTTTTTGGATGTTGGTGTTTTCCAGGGTGACGTGGAGTCCTATAGCATTTTCAGAAAGAGAATAATCTTTGAGATTTCCCTCTTGTGCTCACATGACAGTCAATTTTTTTTTTTTTTGCAAAAACTGCACAGTAGTAACCACTCGCCTTACCTCCTTCAGGCTTTTGGCAGGAGCAGTGTTAAGCCAGTGCTAAATGTTTGTGCAAGTTTCTCTTGCTAAGAGTTGCCTCTGGTTTGCTGTTACACATGTGATGGATGCTCAGGTGATTTGAATGCCAGAAAAGAAAGTTGTTTTTTCACCTTCTGTCAAGACTTGCAGTAGGAGCTGGTCGTTTCCCCAGAGGTCCTCTGCTGTCCTGGCTGTCTGAGAACAAAATTCCCATCTTCATTCTGTTGCCCTTTTCCTAGCAATTCCTATGTTAATTTTCCACGTAAGAAACTCTGATAATGCCAGCTGTATGTCATTACCTGCTATCATTCAAATAATATTTGATGGGTATTTTCAAAAGCAAGAGGAAGGCTTACTTGCCACCCTTCATAGTATATTGACATGGTTTTTAAGTGAGCGTGGTGTGTCCTTTACAAAAACAAAGGTGGTTTGATATTGTCTGATAATACATTGTTCCTGTTAGAGGATGTGTGAGTTCACATAGCTGTTTATTCAGATTAGGTAATTTATTTTACAGTAATTGTATTTTACGCAATTTTAAAAACATTTATGGGCTATTTTAGGTGGTCTTATAGGGTGAAGTGTAGGTTTTTATGGGTTAACATGTACACTGATGTATGAAAATATTCACTTAAATTGTGTATTCAGCTGAGCTTAAGTGGGGTAGAATTTTCCTGGGTTTGTTATTATATTTCTAACTGTACTTATAGCTTCAGGTAAAATATGTAAAGATTCTCTGGAATTTTGTGAGGTGCATCTACCATTTAAAAATCACTTCTATGAAGATTTTGTCTTTTGCCGATACTCAGTTAGTTTAGCGAACAAAACACTTTTATAGTAAAAAATACAGTAAATCAGGTGCAGAATTCTGTTTGAGTGTGCATAAAATAATTCAGCATATCTCTGCACAGTAATAAGAACAGGTTGGTCCTTACTGTGCTGTTCATTCACCGTCAGTTTCTTCACACTGCTGTCCTAGCAGCACGTGTTTGATTTTGCTTCTAGAAGCAGCAAAGAGTTTGAAAAGCTGCAATTCTAAGTTATCTTCCAGGGAGTGATGGGGGTGACCTGTCAGGCCATGCTTGATTTTTTTGACATGCAGATTGTTATGCGCGCAGCATGCAGGCTCTTGTTCATTGCTGGGCAAAATGCAGAGCCGGTGGTCAGGACTGTGTCAAAAAATAGTGTTTTGTAGCTGAGAATTTGCTCTATCAAATAGTGTTATTGTGCTCTTTGTGTCTGTTGTAGTTTTCGTGGAAATAAATAGGAGACAGTACTTTCAGAGTTACCTGTGTAATTGGAAGATGCAGTTATGTGTAAAGTAAAATGCAAGGCAGGAGGAAATTAATTTTCCTGCTTTGGGAAAGCTAAGCAGGTGTTTGTTTCAGTTCTGGTAGGGAAGATGACACTAGGAAATAGTTACATTCTGTATCTATTAAATTCTAATGAGAACTAGAACATACACAAACATACTGCTTCTCCTTATTGCCTGAGAGGGACTGTGATCATTGTATTTTGTGACCAAAGATATATTACTGAAAGAATATTAAATTCTAATGAGAACTAGAACATACACAAACATACTGCTTCTCCTTATTGCCTGAGAGGGACTGTGATCATTGTATTTTGTGACCAAAGATATATTACTGAAAGACAAATGCTAGCTTGTTTTTTGTTTTTTTTTTTCTTTTTTCCAATATGCTTTTAAACCTATTACTGAACTTTGGAGTTCAACATATTAAAGTTCATGTGCAGTTGGCAAAGTGGCGCATTTTCTGTATAGAAGCTGTATCTTAAATTACAGAACTATGCACCAGGAAATTATGTAGTACCTTTTCACAAATCACTGATGACATAATAACTGTATGAGTTTCTGAGGGAACAGTAACGTGTTAAACAATTATCTTCAGCTTTGTTCATTCCTCATCTGGCATCACTGACAGAGAAAGTGGGATACACCATATAGCTGATCTATTTCCAGCACTTTTGAAAAGGCTGAAACATATTTTCTTTGGTGCATCACTGCCTTTTGGTAAAATGAGGTGAGAAAGTTCCATGTTCTGTCATGAACCAACCAAAACCCAGCATGTTTTTAGGGTCCAATTCTGCATTTTAATTAACATTACAAATCATTGTGAAACTGCAGCTATTGAGGCTTTCTGGCATGTACAAAACATTTGTTCAGCTAGAAAACAAGCGGGGAAGGAGCCAGTGATGACATGGCCAGATGGGAGCATGTTGCAGTGCTGTGAAGCAGAACACCTGGTGTCAAGGAACGAGCAAGTCCATTGCTCTGTGTCTGGATGCAGGGCATCTGTGACAGTGGGCGTTGTGGCTTTGTCCAGGACCACCACTTCTGAGGTCTGGGTTCCTTAATGCTGATGCTTTATGCAATGCGGTGCTTTGATGTTAGATTAAAAAAAAATGTTGCAGACTCTTTGTGAGTAATTAAATTAAAAAAAAAAAAGCGTTCTAGTCAACAAAGTTTCTAAAATTGTAACTGTTCTTTAAATGGACTTCAGTTATTTCTAGGTACGGTAGCCCATGCCTGCAGCAGCAGTCCCAGACTGCTCCCTGGTGGTTGATCATTAGTGGTGGAGAGGACTTTTCTTCTACTGTCGAACCTGCACTGGTAGGGCATCACAGGAAGGGGTGCTCAGGGTTTGTGCATTTAGTCAGGTTTCTTGATAAGATGTGGAGGGTTTCACACTGCTTGCTTTTAGTGTTGTTTCTGAATTATAGACTGTGGACTGTTGACTGTTTGGTATAATGTGTCCTGGGTCCAACATGGTGGAACCGGATGCTCTTCTGTTGTCTGGCTTTCTTCTTCCCAGAGTGCTGTGGTTTTCCTGAGCTTCTGGGAAGGAGGACATGCCTCTCCGGAATGAACTCGTAAAAGGGGGCGTGTTGAGAGATTCATCTTGCTTTCCCCTC
>NW_010392397.1:117834-132498 GCF_000710305.1 Buceros rhinoceros silvestris | reverse complement strand
CTTGGTTTTTACCTTGGCCAAACTGGTGACACCTGGTGATCAGGATTTTTGCAAGATCATATCTTGTAATGAAGATCTCATAGATACACAAAGGATGAAGTTCACACTCCAAAACAAACTACTGTAGTATTATTCCTTTCCTTAGAAAAAGCTTATTCTTTTGCCAGCTCATGTTGTGGTTTGCTGGTGTCATTAAATGCTTATTAATCGCGAAACCGAGCCTTGCAAATGTTTTCCACATTTGGACTGGGATTCAAGGCTCTGGACAATACAAAACCAGAGGTGGTGCTTTCTCTCTACTGTCGCTGCAGTGGAAAAGTTTGTGTCAGACATTGTGAAGTGACTTAACTGACTTAAATATGGAGAAGTAAATTCTGTATTCAAGTTATGTATTATGAGTAAAGTATTTCTTATCAGGAGTCACCTGTTTCATTGCTTTCCCGTGATAAAGTGACTTTCTCATCAGAAATAATGTTACAAATTGGCACAAACCAAATACTCTTGATGTCTTACGTTCTTACTGTGTGCAAACTGAACACAGATGTGAACTACAGGAAAGTGGCCAGTTTTTCTGTTAATTTGGCAGGCAGTTTATGGAAAGCCTTACAGTAGCTGGCAATTTTGGGGACTGCCAAAAGGTCAGATATACATTTATTACATAAATGTCTATAGCATTACCCTTAATAAAATTTTTCTCTCTCCACCCCCCACCCCCAACTGCTGTTTTAATTTGCAGTTAGGAGAGGGTGGAGACTTTTATACTATTTTATTCTTTGATTTTTTCTATTTTTTATAAATATGTGTCACTTTTATTAAGCCACAAATGGTATTTTATGTTGTAATAAAACAAAGGCAAATCTGGTTTAATGCAGTTTACTGAGAAGGCACGTGAACAGAATTGAAATGCAAATTAGCACACAACACTGAGAAATATGCTGAAGAGTTTAATGGCACTTACATCACAATAAAACCAAGTAGTATGTATAGATTTGCAATGGAGCAAAACATTCTGCACAAATAAGATGCATTCAATGCCGTCTGCATGGAGTTCTAGATCTGCAAGCCTTTAATATTTTTTTCATTTAGTAATGACAACAGTATGAATTTGGAGGTGGTATACTTTTCCTCAGGGATGTTATTAGGGGTAAAATGGATTGCGAGTGAACATGCTGAGCGCTACATGCAGAAAGGAGTGGTCTTATAAAATCAATAAACATAATTTAGTTTAAACCACTAATGATCTACATAAATGTTTTGGGAATTACAAGTTTGTCATGTTTTAGTGAGACATTGGAACAACTTGTGGCTAGGTCTGTCAGCACAACAGACCACAGTCCCGTTATTTTTCTGTTTTTCAAAGTAGAGTGTACACCAAAATCTAAATGTATAAATAACTTTGAAACAGATCTGCACAGAAAACATCTCTCAGATTTTTTTTCTCCCTTGTAAATAATCCCTGTTGAAAACTCCAATAATGATTGAAAAGGCCATGAAAGGGAGCACTTAGACGCGAATCTCTAGAATTCACAGATCTAAAGGTTGCGCATTAGCAGTTTTGTGCGCTTAATTTGTGCTTGGGTCAGTTTCTTCATGTAACATAGTTATAATATCCAGCTTACGTGGTCAACTCCAGGGCCCTTCAAGTGTGTGTGCCTATGTATTTGTGTGTGGATGTGTATGGATAAATGAACAAGACCCGACTATTTCAAAGACATAAACAGTAAGAAGGGATTGTTTGGTTTGATTGTTTTTTTGTCAAGATATGGGTGTCTGTAAGCAGTGAGATGAAAACAGAAACAAAAAGAGAAGACTGAGTGCCAGAAAATATCTCAAAATTTTTTAACTATAGAGTTTGGAGAACATGGGAACTGGTAAAAACCTCATAGTTCAATACATTTAGAACTCAACAGGCATAAAGGTTAGAAAATGGTCTTCAGAAAACAGTCTGGCCATGGAGGAGGACATATTTTGGTGATGTAATCTACTACTCGTGTTTCAAGCGTCTTTGACATCTCTCTGGAGGGATCTTTCACATCTCTCTTCTTTGGGCTGTGCTGGAGTAGTTCTTCATTGGCTGCAGATGCAGCAACTGCTGCTTTCTGCTTTCAGACCAAGCTCATTTTCTTTCTTCTCATTGCTCTTTTGGTAAATACTCCACTTTGATGGTAAGAGGCTCAACAGTATTCTGAGCCTTCAAAGAACTCTTTTACTACAGTTTATACATGGTAGAGTTTGATGGGGAATCTGAGGTTTGTTCTAGGGACATTAGAATTTGTGTATTGTTCTGTATAGAGCTAGGATGAAGTTTGCAGTCATTGTTCATCACAGTAGAGTTTCCATAAATGTTCTCACTGATACTATGGAGTTACTCACAGAGGAGCAGCAGGCATAAATCTTAAATCTTTTTACAATCAAATCCATAGTTAAATATGTGGCATTTTATTTTTTGAGCAAAATCTGGAACAATTTGGGTTTCATTGAAAGTCTTTAAGATTGATTTTAATTCCAACTTGCATCTATACTTGTCTTGCTTATTAAAATATATCTGATGACCTTTCTCATTTCTGTACTAATTGGATTTAAAGCAAATTATCCTGTGTGTCTCCACACGTTACTGTTGCACTTAACAGAACAATATGAGCTCCCTCTTGTGGTCAAAACCGCTTCTCATTCCCAAAACTGAATCGAGTATCTTTATCAAAGCTAAAATATTTCAAAAGTTTCTTGTGCAGTTCCTGGAATTCATTAAAGGACAACTCCCTGATGTCCCTCAGTATTACTGTGAGAAGAAATTTAAAAGCATGGCTCAAAAGAATTTAGGTGGGGGAGTCATTCTAAACAGAAAGGAATTGCTTCTCTAAATACATTGTGTTTGAAATCCTGAATAATCAGGCCAAGTAGAGAGTTCTTAGACTAGCAGGACGTAATTTTTTAGCCATTAACATCAAGGTAAGAAGCATGTTTCCAGGAAGATGGAAAGAATAATTAAACAACTTCTGGGCTGACAGACACTGCAAAATAAGCCACTCATTGTAGGTACTTAAAGACTGAAAACTTTTTGGAAACTGTGGAGCAAAACCATCTTCCCCCACAAAAATAATAGTCAGCAAGTATCAACTTCAGCAGCAGTACTGCTGTACAGGTTTGCAGCCCAGAGTCTTCTGATAATTGTTGCTTGTTTACCAAGATTATGTTTGTCCTTGTTAATGAATCAAGTAGAAAACAGTATAATGACAGTGAAATAGTGGCTTATTTAGTCTGCACTTGATGCTTTTTCTTGAGGAGGTTAATGTTATGTGGTTCTTGCCCTGTGTTTGCAAAGCAACAGAAAACTAGAAACTTGGAGTTACTTGAATTAAAATAAAATAGCATGTGAAGTCATAGAATCGTATTCTGTGTCAAATAGGTCATTTGTTTTCTACTCTGCAATTTTCATTTTTAACTAGGGAATTTGTTTATTTTTAGAAAAACGTTTGTCAACTGGGAGACCAACGGTAACTGAGATCTTGTTCGGTTTTGATTTGTGGAGGGATTATAGACATCCAATGGTTGTTATAGTGACATCTTAAATGGTTTATTTTAGACTGTCCTTTTAACTGTTTTAGATCACAATGAGAAATACCTAACATTGGCTTTTGTGTTGTGCAATCAAAGTGTTGCAAAGAATCTCTCCTAGTCTCATCGAGGAGTTAAGAGATAGCAATTCTGTTGTCGCCTGTGTGAGCTTTAGTTTATCTGGGATGTACTCCAGGAAAAACAAGGTCAGAAGGTATTTCCCTGAAAGGAGGTTGTGTGTAGACAGGGTGACAATACACCTCCTTGGTGTCGAATGAAAGATGGATTATGTTCATTAATCTTTTACCAAATGTAATTTCTTTGGCAGAAGAAAAAAGTCGCACAAGACAGAGACCTTAGAAAGAACTGAAGAATAATCTGCGTGGAGAAGGGTATTGGAAGACTTTATTTAGAAGATGTAACTTTTACCCTTATTTAATGAGATTGAAGACATGCTGGTATGATACCTTTCTTCTAGACTAGACTCTCTTGGCTGTGAGCGAGGATTCGGTTGTTTAGCCATACTTTCTAAAGTTATCTGCTAGGTCTTTCTGGTGGAAAGACTTCTAACAGTGCTGGCTTCATGGAGATTAAATAAGCAGTGGTGAATATTTCTATTAAAAAAGAAGAAAATATGGCAGTGTCTAATCATAGAGACAAAGTTGTTACCATCATCTGAGAATTAACCTTATATAGGGAAAAAAAAAGGTGGAGACAAGTGAACAGCTCTGTTTTCGTTTACCGTTTATCAGATTATTCTATTCTTTGAAATCCTAAAACCTTCTGTCAATCATTTTAGAGCGCACTTGTTTGGTTTTCAAGCATTCTCTAGCCTACTTGCAGAAGAGCTTTAACAAATGGTGATTTCCTTTAAAGCATAGTTCACTTCAAGAAGTATTTTCCAATCCATATGTGATTATAAACTTTAAAGGAAAATAGGATGGTGAAAGTTTAGCTGAGGAAATCATTGGTAAAGATGTTGGGGTTTATTACTTCTTAATTAGAAAATGATAATATTGTGATTTTCCTAGAAGAGCAGTTTTGGTATGGCACAATTACTTTATTAATTCACATTCATTTCCCCTGCTTTTCCATTTGTTCTTTGGCTTTCTTTCTTACACTCTTCAGTTCATTTGGTTGGTTTTGTCTTTCTTTTCTTGCTCTTACTTGCTTAACTGCCACACCATATGAAGCCACAGAAAGCCTCACTAGCTCATAGCGTTGCTTAGCAATGTCATGCATCTCTTGTTGTCGGTTGTGAAGCCATGGTATCCTGGTCTTTCAACAAAGATTGCCACATCACTGCTTTACTACAGGTCCAATTTTTTCCCTGAGATTTCTGATAGGAGATGATGTGTCTAGACAGCATACATAAGAGATTACTTTCTGTCCATTATAATATAATTAGACCAAGCCATACCCAAGCTCACCAAGATTTTATGTTCAAAAGGTCAACAGCTTTTATTCCATATTTCAGAGATAAGCACCTTATACAGGCCTTAATATGTAGAGTGCTGTGCCTGAAAGAAAAGGAACTTCAAAAGATTTCTTCTCCTATTATATCATTCAAAATAGACATTTGATACCATAATACGTCCATTTTAACTTCTGTGATTCATGGAGCTAGAGATAAAAATAGGTCAGCTATGCCCCTACTGGTACAGGATTATTCCCTAAAATACATTTGCTCTCTCTAAGTCCAAAGTAGATTTAACTATCTCAAGTGAGGATTTACATTTATTAAACTGGAGGGCTGTTCTTTGGTGGTCTTAATGCATTATCATTTATTATTTGTATTATGGCAGCAATTGGAGAGCTCAACTGATATTAGGATCCCGCTGTGCAAGGTACTCTATGAACACACAGCATGAAGTAATTTTTCCCCTGAAGGGTTTACAGTTTAAATAGATAAAACAAAGACTGAGAAAGTAGCCATACCAATATCCCTGTTTTAGTAAAGCACAACTGAAGCAAAAGAGAGATGAGCTGCTCCGGGCTTGCTGATCTTACGTATAACAGACCTGAGAAGTGAGTCCAGAACTGCCGCATTCCAGCCTTGTCATTACTTAGAAACAGGTTTTTGTGATTGAAGTCAGCTGTCCTTGGAGGATTTAACTGCTAGATTTTTTTTTTCTTCTCTAATCTCTTGCCTCTTTGGGGATTTATAAAGTTTACCAGATTACTCTGAATTATGCAATTTCTAAGGATAAATAGTCCTGCTCATTAAGTATACCACTCAAACATCTGAAGAAACCTATCAGATAACGCACTTTTTTAGAACTCCCTCCATTGTTCACCAGATGACTTGTTGAGGTTTTTTGAAAGGGAATTTCTCTGCTAGCTCCTTTCTTACTCTTCTCTGAGTTCATTATATCTTTCTTTAGCTCCTAATTCAGAATTCCCAGAACCAAAAACAGTATCACTGAACTGTTCTGCCAAAGTTCTACAAAAGAGTGAAGCTGGCTTTAGTTTTTCCAAGTAATCACTGCCTGGCTTACTCTATAACTGGAAAGATTTCTCCTTGCAAATATTTCTTTGTCATTTAAAGATCAGTACAGGAAATCTAAGCTAAAAAAGTACATCATGGTTCTAAACACCTTAGTGCTATAAAGTTAGTATGTCAAGTTTGCTTGAGACTTTTAAAAACCATCACCATTTAACCCTGAATGGCAGCTCAGCAGCTTGCTTTCTCCTCCTCACAGTGGGATTGGGGGAGAAAATTGGAAGGATAAAAGTAAGAGAATTTATGGGTCAAGATAAAGACAGTTTAACAGGTAAAGCAAAAGTCACGTGCACAAGAAAAGCAAAATGAAGGAATTCGTTCACCGCTTCCCATGGGCAGGCAGGTATTCAGCCGTCGCAGGACTCCATCTTCCTTAATGGTGACTTAGGAAAACAATTGTGATCACTCTGAATGTTCCCTCCCTTCCTCCTTCTCCCCCAAATTTATATGCTGCGCATGATGTCATGGTACAGAATATCCATTTGGTCACTTGGGGTCAGCTGTCCCAGCTGTGTCCTCTCCCAACTTCTATTTGCCGGTGGGGTGGGGTGAGAAGCGGAAAACCAGTAAGGAGAACATCCCTGTGTTCTCAACACTGTTTTCATTACAAATCCAAAACATAGTCCCATCCTAGCTACTGTGAAGAAGATTACCCCAGCCAAAACCAGTACACAAAACCTATTTCTTTTTGGCCAACATAGTTGAGAGTATCTCTTCATTACTATAGACAAGTCTTGATGATTTATTTTGTTTATTAGGCTTTTCTAGCAGGATGATGATGTATTCTTAGACATAATGATCTGTATCATCGCTTGTCTGATAGTGGATTTTGAACACACCTAAGAAATTCCTCCTTAAATGCATTTAAGAATATCATTTCAACAACAAAAAGACAGTGTTATGCATGCCCTTTCTGTGGTAACTGATGGAGAGATAAGGGCTCACCGAGCTCATGCTCCTTATTCCATGTGGAATAGATTGAATTGGGAATCTATGCTGAGAGCCCAGTTTGTATGCTGAAAGTTCTCAGACCTGAACTAGGAAACAGTTCAGGAATGCCTGCTGAGATTTAGCCTTTTCACAGTGGTTTCTTGGTTGTTTCGTGTTGTGATTGATCCTTTCACTCGACCAGCGTGTGAAGCTGTTGAACGTGCTTTTCATCAAGGACATAGAGCTTGCCACTTGCAGACCTAATGTGGCCATGCAGTGCAAGGAGTTACAGCCGGTAGGCTGTGGGTACTGGTCACAGAATTAACCACTTCAGAAGTCAGGTTGGGAGGACTGAACCAGATGTTTCATTGGTGATTGTCTTTTTGCTTGGAAAAATGTAATTAGTAAAACAAATAATTTTTCCTCCTCCTAAATAATGATTTGTGGACATTTTTTCAACATTGTAGTAAAAAGGCTCTAATTCCACCACCCAGCTGTTTTTATTTTCAAGTCATCTATACTTTTCTTACCTTTCTTTCAAAGCATTTTGCACATCACAGCTCCTAAGCCTTTAGAATAAAATCAAGGACTTATCATTATTATATCTGATATGCATATTACAATTGTCATATTTTGCTTTTTCACATTTACCAAGTCCCAGTAAACAATCAATTTCCAGAAAACACAGATTTCTTAACTATGTTCATGAATGAAAATGTGAGGAGGATATCAGATTTATTTGGAAAGAAACTCAAAGATTTCCTTAGGATATTCCCAAGTGAAAACTTTGCATATCAAAATTTTGGAATACCAACTCTTGATTTCCAAGTACCTTTAGCAGTAACAAAAGAAACTAACAAAACGTGGAACAGAACATCCCTTCTGAGGTATTCCTAACTGAGTTATACGGATGTTCCATTCACTATCATTTTTTCCTTATCAATTGCTGAAAATCCTTTCAGCAACCTCTCCCCCAGTATAATATTCCTTGGGGGTGGCAGTGCTGTGCAAGGGAGGCTGCTCATATCTCTATTATTTTTTTTCTTTTCTCAGTTTGGACTAATACATCTACCCCCTTCTCACCCAACCAACAATGTATTTTCTGATTTAACATTGAGACAACAGGAGAGAAAGTGGCAGCAGATTTCAATATGTTAGCATCAGAAAGAATGCTAACAGCTCACTATTTGGGGGAGAAATAGAAGCCAGTGTCTTCAGGCTTAGACATCTGTTTCATACATTTTGCCAAGAAATGTCATAGCTGTGAGCTCTAGTATCATTAATTAACATAATACAGCTAGTATCGAAGTGATTGTTCTAAAAGAGTAAAGACACTGCATGTTGTACGTATATTTTCTGTTTGTTCTCATACACTACTAAGTTTTCTTTTTTCTTCTTCGGAATTGCCACTACTAACTTAATCGTTCAATTGTTTTGCTCAGAACTGATGATGCTATAATGACGCTATGCTGTGTACCCTCTTAATCTATAACAAACCGCTGAAAGACGATTAGTGCTGTCAGGCACAGCTAACCACTGATGAAAACTTGTGCTCTACAGCATACTTGTTTGTTCTTCAGTCAGCTTTAAGACCATGACGCCCTCCAGCCAACAATGAATCAGTAACTAATGCAATGCAACTGTTGCACCAACTGTGCAAGTTAAGCAAGGAAGTGATTGCGTCGGACTGTACTTTGCTTCCTCATACTCTTTACTCTGCCCACAGTAGACGCTTTACAATTTAGGGCAGTCCTAGAGTCACTGCTGTGTGCAGCTCAGACTCCGAACAGAAAAAGGGGCAGAGTCAAAAATGAACATACATTATTTATTATGTGTATGGGTTGGCTTTTATTCCTAGAGTGCCTTGTTTTCCTGCTCTTCTCATTCCTGGAGTAGTGCCTCAGATGCGGAATAAGTTGAGATACGCACAGTTGAGTCTAGTATATCAAGGCTTACTCTTGCCACATTGCATTCCATGTCTTCCTCTGCTACCCCTCTTCTGGGTGTATGTATAATCTGCTTGGTTCAGACAGTCCATATACTGACCATATGTTGCCCCCCCACATCCTGCCTGCTTTATGGGTTAGTGAGAAATTCAATGTTAACTCACTTTGACTCTATTTTCCAAAGCATGTTGCTGGGGCATAAAGGCCATAATGAAGAAATCAGATTGAATCAGCACCGAGGCCTTGAAGAGTTGATTAGCCTGGTTATTAAAAATAATGTAAAAAATGTTTTATTTCTTTTTTTAATCTTGTATTTTATAGCCAATTTTTTTATTTCTAATGTGAAAAAATTTATCTAATCACAACAGTTATTTTGAGTAGGCAGCAGATACTGCAGCAACAGTGAGATGCTAGCTGATAATCACACTGGACAGTTTTTTTCCTTGTAGTAACCTGTCATCGCTTGTTAGTTATTTCCTATTTTTCAAACACAACTACATTCTTGTATTACTGTTTTATCCTACATAGGATATAGGAAATTACAAATATTGCAACATGGCTTAAAATCAGATCAAAGGGAGGTGGGGTTTTTTATGGGATTTCAAAACAGGTGTGATCTGTCATACCTATCTCAAAAGTTACACCATATAAAAAGGTTAATTTAAACATCAGCATTAGAAAACCTCCCTGCTTACTTGAGGACATTTTTATTTTCATAAAACCTAGACCGTGCCTTTTAAGCTGATTTTGCAGGTTTATTGGTCTTAACTTCCTGTGTAGACGTACTCAAGGCTGCAGCTTCATGTTACAGCTGAGCTAATATAAAACCCTGCTGTTATCAAAATGGTGATTGGGTTCAGTTGCTCCTGCTTAATCAGGTGTAAGGAAAAGAGACAAAAGTGTATAGTGCGAGCTGGGCTGGAGCAGAACATCCTTCCTTGAGCATGGTGAGGTTTAGATTAGTTATCTGTAACTTCAAACTTTCTTCTTATTCTGACATGGGAGTGCTGTTTTCATTTTGCTCTTGTTATTCAAAAACCTTCCTGTGTGGCACTGGAAAAATAATTCTATGGAAAGAATTACAGTTTGTAGCTGATTTTATTCCTCTGTTGGTAAGAATAACAATTCTTACGGTCTGCCTTTACTTATAACTTTTTATTAACAGAACTAAAGGATTTGTACCAAGTACTGGGAGATGTGGCAGTAAAGGTTCTTGTAACCACCAAAGTGAGAGAGAAGGATGAGGGGTTTGGAAGATCCTGACTCGGTGTTGGCTCTATAGACTTTACACAGTTCTATATAGCTACATAGGCCATGTGACAGATTCTCTGTGTGGTTCTGGACAAATATACCATATTCTTCAGTCTTTCTGTATTAGTGATGGATTTGTAAAACATCACGTAATGGAATCCGCAGCAGCTGAGATGATAATAATCTAACAATACAGGAAGGTGGCAAGATTGTTTTTTTGAGTTGTTAGAACCACAGCCTAACCAGTACATATTTAAACATGTTTCTATGTAAGGCATGTGTGAATATCCTTGTCCTTGATTACAAATAGTGATAATGTGTGAAACATATCGGACAAAGAAACCATAGGCTATGATAGCTGTATTAATAGATTTGAAGGACAGAACAGGGAGACAGTATCTTTTTTTTTTCCCCCATAAAGAATCGAAAACTCTAGTTCGTTTTGTACTTAATAGTTCTAGTGGAAATATCAGCTAGGCTACTTTTTTGAGTGGCCGACTTAGTGGTCAGGCTACAAATCATTAGATAGAACTTTCCTTTCTCACTGATGTAATTAAGTTGCATTTGAACATCTTATTACATGAAGACATGCAACTAAGCACGATTCGTCTTTGCAGTTAGCTCACATAAAGAACTTCTTTCTCTTTTGGCCCATCATCAGGCCTGAGTATAGTGTCAGACATCTGATTAACACAGAAAATCATAGGCTTGCTGAATCATTTGATATTTCTTGGAATAAAGGGGACTATAAAATAGAACATGAATAATTCATCAACAGGACTATCCAAAGTCATTTTCTGATGATGTGATTTCGCCCCCCTTTCAGAACTGAACTTTTCTTTTAAAAGCCAGCGTGATAAAAGCGTGTTTCTGTAGTGCAGAGACGTCTTCCTTTTCAAATGTTTATCTTATAAAGTAGAAGTGTCACAAATGTTGAAAATAGGAAGAAGAGAGACAAAAATAAATTGGAATTTCTTTACCAGAGAGAACTGTATGGTGTGAAAATAAACTGTTATTTCAGGAGATTTAGGCATGACATCAGAAAACTACTTTCTGTGGAGGGTACAACCAATTTTTAAGAGCATCACCCTGTCACAAAATGTAAACTGAGAACTTGGCATGGTATTTTCCTTCTGCGGAGTGCTTGGGAGGAGATGAAAAATAGAATCCTCCCCGGTCTGCTTCATTGCCACAGCTACATTTAATGGGCTGTGCTGGGGTGTTAAGAAATACAATCTGGAAAATTTTGCTGTAGTGGTTTAACATGTTAAAGTCCCGAGTGTTTTTTCTGCTGACTATCTCATCTCTAGGTTACCATCTCTGTTTCAGTGTTAGCAGACAAAAAGGCTTAAGCAGGTTAAGTTCATTACTATCCTTACCCTTCCTATTTTTCAGGGTCTCCTTGATTTTTGAGTCCATATAGCCTTATTCCAACCCTTTTTTCTGGTATCACGTGAAGTGCTTATGCGCAGTAGAGGCTTGAGCGAGCCTCTTGAAACAAAGGTTCCTGGCAAGCATCAGAAATTGTTATTTCTGGGGGAAAATAATAATAATCTTATATTGGGATATTGAGTGTGCTGGAACAGGCTTTTGTGATGAATTAGCTGAGCAATCTGGGAATACCAGGGGTGATGAAGTAAATCGGCTGCTTCGCTTCTGTTTAAGAGGGCTGTAGACAGAAAAAGGTGCCAACCTGACTGTTGGACTATTGCAACATGTGGTGAGGATTACAGATGAATAATGGTACCTGGATAGAAGCAACAGAAGAAGAATATGTAAGATGAGGAGAAGGCAATATAGGGACAGCTACTCATGGGGTTGTGAGGAAGATTAGGTGTAAAAGCCCTATAGAGAGGTGAACCTGCAATGTCTTTGCTTGTATGTGCTGAAGCCAGTTCGATAGCTTGGTGTCTTCACTGGAGACATAGGATTTGAGTCCTTTTTTGTCATCCTTTATAAAATAATCTTACTGATTTTTTTCTTGCACACAAATATTGTACTGCTTTGCTCTGTAGGTTCTGATTGTACTCACTGCATTGGCATAGTATTGTTGCAGTTATCTTAGTATAAATACACTTCTTGCAATGCAGAGTATTTCCACATGGAAAGGGGAGAAAACCCACTGTGGCTGGTCGAAGGCACCATTAAAGCAATACAGGAGTATCTGCACTGGGGCTCTACTACTTTGTGTCTGCCTCATTTGGGGATGTAGTGCCTTAACCCAACAGTTACACTGAAAATGGTGACTAACCCATGGAATCCAATTTCAAAGATCAGCAGCAGTGTAGTGCTTGAGTGAGTGATAATAGCAACTTGGAAGGGGCTTGAGTCAAAGACATTGTGCTGGCAGCGCCTGCAGCGCTTCCTACTAAAGTGATGGTATAAAAAGCGTGTGAGAGCGCATCACAGTCACTGTAAAATGTAATTAGAAGCAGGTGTATAAGTACATGGTTATGTTGACTTGGGGCTCGTTTGTTTCTAGTAGTCACAAAAGGTTTCTCTAGTAATTATCCTGAAGCAGGAATCTCATATAAAGCTTGCGAGCTTTATATATATGTATTTATTTCATCTTGCATTACTAGTCAGAAGTTTCTGGAAAGAGTCAGAAACCATAAAACAACTTCTGCTGTGGTCAGGGTAATTTTTAACCCTTTGAGGAAAACAGTGCAAAACAGAAAGGCAAGTGTCTTGATTTTGGGGGATGGTGGTGGTGGGAGACAGAACAGGAGAGCAGAAGGTACTCAAGTTTTTGTGTTGTTTGTTCTGTTCGCTTTTTCATTGGGTCTATTGATAAAAAGCTCAAAGGCTGCTTAGCAGTGACCTCAGTCCTGTTCCTATGACCAGGGGAATGCAGGCGGGAAGCTAAAGCTTGCGTTTAGTCAGTGATCTGTGAATAACCCTCAGTCCCTTAATGACGTGAGAGGAGCCTCCAAAGGGAGACAGTGAGTCAGAGAGAAGGAGGCACAGAGATTGCTTGAACAGCCATTAGCACGTCATTGGTAATCCCAGCGACACCTTTCACATCCCTGGCATTTGTCTCTATGCACTCTACTGAAGGCTGGTACTATGTTTTATTTAAGGCTTTCTCACTGCCTTCTGGAGATGTGTGTGTTACTGTAGCCTGACTGATTGGTTGTCTGTTATGTTTACTAACACTCTGAGATCCTGCAAGAGAGGGGAAGCTGTGGAATTTCTGCCACGGCTGAATACCCCTGGAATGAATCTGCATTTTATATTAGACACCAGGAACTGAAAGGGTATCCAAATAAACACGCAAATGAAAGCAAACCTTTTATAGAACATTTAAGTTGCCACACTGCAGAACAAAAAGTTACCTTGATGTAGTATTACCCAGCTATGCTTCTGCCTGCTCATTGTCATCTGGTAAGAATCTTCTGAGAATATATATGCATATACTGATGTGGAATGCTAATCTGGTTTGTTTTGCATCTCTGCTGGGCATTTGTGTTCATCTAAATAGCTGCCTAGAAGCTGGACAAAGGGAAGAACTAGCCTTTCAGAGAAATAAATGCAGAGGCCCTTTGGGATAACGCTTCTTCCTCATTCAGAAGAAATATATTATTGGGAGGGCCAGGGGGAAGTGACAGCACAGCCACAGAATTACCACAATGAGCAGAGATGGCTGTTTCAAGAGACAAAGTTTATGACGTGGTTCTGTAGCTGTTAAGGTTGATCAGAATTGTGGCTCATGCAGACCTTTCCTCTCCCCAACCTTCTGTCCCTCACTGATGCTTCTGACTGCTTGGTTCAGTTTTCCTTTAGTCACCACTTCAGTGGTTAACCTTGAGCAAGTACTCTCCATAATGACTCAGTTTTTTCCTTTGTCAAATGCCATGCTAGTAGTCATGGTAATAACATGACTAGTATTCACCTGGATCTCAAAATAATAATGCCTTTTTCACCTCTTAGCTTTTTACAGAGTTTCAGGCTTTCATCTGTGATTTTTAGTTTTCTTTTGCAAAGAAAAAACTTAATAAATACCCACAACATTTCAGCGACATACTTCAGTGGCAGCCACTTCTAATTTTTATGTGAGTCTTCTGCTGTAGTGCGTCCAAGGAGAAAAGTTTGCTGCCCTTTTCCTTGGACTACAATTCCCATGATTCATGACAGGTTCTCCTCATACCCTGGTAGTCTAATGTTTAAGAGTGGCTGTCTTGTGTAATAGGAGAGAACACCTGAGCTGGGAAGCATAAGGGACTGTGTAGTAGCATTAGCAAATAAAATACTCAAATCTATGCAACAAAAATCTGAGGTTTTAGTGGGAAGATATTCCATTTGCTAGTCACTCTGCTTTCGCCAAATAAGATAACTGTGATACTTTCTCCAAGACAAGCAACTGAGTATTTCCTCCCCAAAGGGAGTGAATGCCAGAACATCTGCCGATAAAAACTGCAGAAGTTTGGAGAAAGTATGGAAGTCTTCATAAGGAATAGCCCTAAGCAGGTCTGCTCTTTC
>NW_010392397.1:116896-117753 GCF_000710305.1 Buceros rhinoceros silvestris | reverse complement strand
TTCCCTAAGGGGCTATTGTGACGATTGGATATCAGCTAATGTGTTTCCTTTCTACAGCCTCAGTGCTCAGAATATTGGTCGAGGAGAGGCCAATATAGGAACAACCATAGCAGCTATACACCACCCAAGGATTCCTCTGTGCTGAATCACAGAAAAGCTTTAGTAATAACACTGGTAGTACAAAACTAGAGAAAGTACCTTGCTTGTTACATCAAGGTAGAACCTCTTCCTGTAAGTTTTTATCACACATAGATTCTAAAACCCTTTTTTTTCTTTCCCTTTTTATCATGAGTCAAAATTGCTAATTTAATGTGTATGAAGAACTTGGATTATCCAGCACGCGCTAAACATAGCTCCTGAACACTTGCCACACGTCAGAATTTTGCAAATGTTGTTTGTGGAATTACTTATATTGACTACTTTGGAAACATGGGTGATTAGCAATGATTACCACAGTAGTTTGCGAAGACTTACAGATGGAACTCCCACCATCCTTTATGGACAGAACTTCATTTGTATAACTTAAGCTTAGCATTCCGTGCATCTTTTAAAGGATGGCAACCAAGAAATGCAAAAGCAGATACAGCGTGGAGTTCAAACAGCAGGAGGAAATGAGACTGACTGCAAATTTGTTGTCAGTTGGTACTCACAGGCTTCCATTAATGTCCAGTGACTGACTTGTGCGTACGAGTAGGGCACCTTTGTTTCTTGCAAAGTAAAGTGGTAATTGTGGTTCTCTTCCTGAGCTCGAGGAACTGCTGAATGTTAACATCAACAGTTGAAAAAAACTCAAGGATGATTTAAGTTCTTGTAGTAGTCTGGAACACCGTATTCTACAACATTCTCTAATAACTGTA
>NW_010392397.1:110222-116779 GCF_000710305.1 Buceros rhinoceros silvestris | reverse complement strand
GAAAGGGCCACTATGCAACACACCCAGCATTTCTGGTCATTTGCTACGATTGTTTCATAGCAAAAAATGGAAGTATTCAGGGATGCACAAGAACTTTGTGGTGCCAAGAGAAGATGCAAAATGCTGTTATTAGGAAATCGTCTGTTTTGCCGCGTGGCAGAAGAAGTCTCCCCTTTAACAGAATGGCTGCTTTGGTTTTGTCTTCACCTATAATTTGTGAAAGGTACCTTCTCTGCCTTTGACAATTGTAGCCAGTGAAATGGGGAAATTTGTTTCAATTAGAGTGAACACTTTGCCTAAATCTGAACAAACATTTTGCCTAAAAATTAACAAAGTGTCATTATTTACTATTAACATTGCAATAACTCCTCTGCTTGGAGTAGCTACTTCTTTTAATTGTCCTGGTCCTTTGATGCGGAAATACAGTTCAGACAAATGTCCATGTTAACTAAATCCTGCCTCTTTCCTACTGAGGATAATGCAGCTGAATATCAATTGCACTTAATTAATTAGTTTAACTTTACAGCAGTTTACAAATAATCCCCATGAGTTTTGTTACTGCCTACTTGCTTGTCTGTACTTATTATTATGCTCACTGAAAGCATAAACATAATTAAAATGCTTTCCTGGACTTTTTTGCCTCCTACATCGGAATGTGTACTTTGTTTTCGTACCACTTCATAAGGAAATCTGTATTAAGGTTTAGGCTCAGATCTTCAGAAAATACATTGGTTTTGTCAAGTCTGATATCCTGTAGACCTGTACTTGGACCCCTGCACGTGGAAGCTAATTATTTGAACCATAAGGAGAAGCAGGGAAGAAGATTAAAATAAGGACCTGAATGGATATTTTTTCTTCTTTTACTGGAGATGGTTATGGTATTTTTGGAGTCATGTTATGTTTTTGTTTGCTTTCTTGGTAATTTTTGATACCTAGAAGCTTGACAACCAGAAATCCCAAGGAAACAAAAACTTCATTGTAGAGACTGTCTGGTTGGAGACAAGTTTGTTCGTGATTAAGTTGATAACTAACCGGTGTTTTTGAAATCTAGCTGTCTGAAGTTCAGCTGAACGCTATTGCTTACTCTTCAGGGGCGAAGAGGTATTGGTATAATCCCAGAGAACATTTTGATATTTTGAAGTTATTAGGTATAGACTGTTAAATACTTAGGTATACTTTTGCTTGCCAAGAGAAGTTGTTCTTGTAGGAGTCATTCCTGCCTAGAAATATACTGTCTGTCACATCATAAGCTGTCAGTAAGACTGCTGCAGGGCCACAAGAGGAGGAAGTTCCTCCCTCCAAAGTTCCTTTGGCTTCCTTTTGCCAAAACCCAAAAATACCACTTAGCAGGTGTGCATAAATGCCTAATTCTCTGAAAATTTCAGTTCAGAGCTTGAATTTTGATGCTCCAGAAATAGTCTGGATACTCCTTGGGTACTGTGGGGACACAAAAAAGGTATTGTGGACTTGAGTGAAACTGTGACTTGATCATAGCATTCATGAACCGGTCAATCAGGCAAGTAACAATTGCCATCACATCAATCATAGGGAGTTCTTAGACTCCTTACAAACAGAACAATTTTGCACCAGGTCAGTCCATGTAATACAGTAATTTTGTAGCCCACATGCATTTGCAAACTTTTGTAAGAGCATCTCAAGTCTAACTCACACTGAGAGTTTTATAAACTTTTTCGTATTTGCAGCTGTACCCGATGAACCGTGAGCCTCTTTGAAATCCACAGGAGTAGGAGTGCTTAACTCTTGGAAGTGAAGGAACAGCCTAGGCCTCGATGCATTAAGCCCTAATTCAACCCCCGAGAGACAAGTTAGAGATTAAGCCAATTGACTGACCCATAAAAGAAATTGCTATGTATAACGTGGCCAAATAAAAAGTATGAAGCAAAAAGGTTATATTTGTTAACATGCTCTTGAAAAGGGCAAGTACCACGAAGGGGAATTTTTACTTTAGAGTGTTTGGATGAAACTAAGCAACAAAAATCAGCTTGAATCATGAAATTCTCTTTGCCATGAGATCAAATACTACAAAATTGAAGATCCTCATAAGAAAAGCCCTCATAAGGGAAAACTGAGAATTTGCATCGTGTGAAAATCATTCTGTGATAGATTTGGAACGTATCTGCACTGTGCTAGGAATGGATAGGTGGCATAGTAACACTAGGAATTGCTAACCATGGTCACATTTAGCCACTGCTACAGGATGTAGAGAATACAGTGAACAAAAGATTGTCTTTCTGCAGTAGGATATAATTGCTCTAAGAAATCTGCCTCTATATAATAAAACATAACTGTGTTCACTTTTTTGTAAGATCTATTAGTAATTCAGAATTATCAATGTATAATTATTGTGCTAGAAAAGATACCTTTGCCTACATAAGTGTGGCTATTTATGGATATATTTAGTCTTAAGTGGAATATAATTTTCCAAACCAGGTGAATTGGAAAAACATACATGTATATGTAAATGTAACACATTAAAAAAAAGGAGCATCACAGTCACTCTAAAATGCATTGTAACTCTTGCAAAAAAAGATGTTATCTTTGCAGAAAGGTTTTATCATTCTTATAAATATAGCTGTGAGTATGTCAAAAGCAGCTAGCACAGGATAGCTTAGCCGAGTGGGAGGTGATGCAGGACTGTGCTATTAGTGAGCAGGAGGTGGGAGGTGACTGGGCCTGATGGGCAGGTGGGATACAGTATTTATATACATGTGTTTACAGGTATTTTTAGATGAGGTATAAATATGCAAATGTTAATTCAGATAGCTTGCGTCAAGAGTAGGTAGAATGATGTAATAACTCAGAGTGAGGCAGCGTAGTAGAGTGGACTGAGCATGGCAACTGTGAGACAAGAACACCCATTTTAACCCTGGTTGCTCTCGGTAGTATCTTCTCAGTGTTTGCTCTTTTCCATGTCCTCTACAACAGCTCTGGCTGGACATCCATGCTCAGACTGGGGATATGTGGTATGTTTCGTATATACTTGTAGCTAAATGTGGCATGGTTAAGAAAAAAATTATCTATGACATCTGTTGTGGCTAGTGATGTAGGGAGGTGGGCAGTAGCAGTGGAGGAAAACCCCCTCTGCATAGGATTTTATGCAATTTGTCTTAGGGTTTTTTTCTATTCTCTTGATGAAGCTGATGTTCCACTTTTTATTTCTGTTATTGGGTACACTCATACAGCCTTCAGAGATTCTCTGTCCTGTTGTTTCTCAGTTACTGTTTGTCAATGAAACTAGACCTATGAATCTTTTCATCGTAAGATTTTTTTATTTTATTTTTGGGACATGTACAGATTTTTCTCCAAGCTGACCTGCTCAAGTGTTGTCAATATCTCTTCCGGTTATCTGGATGTCTGTTAGTTTTGGTGCGGTAATTTAAACAGCTAGTTTCCCATCCCTGACTAGCCTCACTAATTGCAGTTTCTGTCTTCTCTGCTTCTGTCCCTGCTATTGGATCATGTCATGGACTCTGTACATCTAGGCTGCATATGCCTAACTGGTCCTTTAGCACCATCTAATATCACTCACCACTTTCTTGCCTGTCCCTACTTCAGCCGTTCAGGAACAGTTCTAATCTAGCTGGGTGCTGATCAGTCTCACTAACTTTCCCTTCTCTTCTCTTTCAGTTTGATAACCAAAGACTAGGATGAATGTGTGGGTATCTGTGGTTTTCCTGATTTTAGTAATGGTAACTGAGAATTTGACTGGAAATCTGGGAAGGACTCATCCTGCTCTGGATTTGACTGGAAACACAGATGCCCCTGGTAGGATTTGGGCATTATGTAGACATGTCCTGTGAGAGAGATACAGCAAAACCAAACTAGATCAATGGACACATAACTGTTACTGGTATGAGGATAAACTGTGTACATCTGTGACAGGCTGTAGGAAAGGCCAGGAAGCTGTGCACTGTAATTCTTAATGCCTGCCAAACTGACATACAGGGGGGATTCTGAAGGTGTGGTAAGTGAAATGGAAAAGTGGCCAGTGTCAAACCAGGGTAAAAATCCAGTTGATCTACACCTATTGCTATCATACACATAGTATTTGATAAGTGATGCATTATCACAGGAGCACCTTGGTATCACTCTTGGGTTTTAGCTCTAAAAAGCTCCGGAGAATGAGCTGTTATCCTCTTGTACAGATAGATTATGGTAGTGCCCTGGATAGTCTGAATTTCTTGCCCAAGGCTATATGGCAACTGAGCTGAGCTTTCCCAAGTACCATCCATCATGTCCAGTCAAACATTTGGTTTGACAAATTGTCTTTGATGTATTTACTTTGTTTCTTACCAGTAATCAGGACAGCATCCTTGGGGTCTGTACTGACTGCTAGATCAGAAAAGAAAGTCTCTAGAAGTTCTAGCAGCTCAACTTGAATGTTTTGGAAGCCCATGAGTCTTTTTCTCAAAAGTGTAACTTCCAAATGAGCTCTAGCAACAAAGGCAAAGGCTAAAAAACTTAGATGAAACTGTACGCTTTGCTTCTTCCTGATATTTGCATCATTCTTACAAAGGACCTGACTTACTAAAGGCTTCTTAATCAAAGAAACTAGCTGTCCAACATCAGGCTATGCTCAAATATTTCCCATCCCATGGTGAAGCAGGTTTTATAGCCCCTCTATAATTGCATTGCTCAGGCCTAAACCCAGTCTCTACACCTATAGAACATGAGGGAAGAGAAGTGCACTGGAGATACAGAGTGCATCCAGTGATGGCCACTGCAGATTTCGACTCCTAGTCAATATTCAGAATAGGAACGTATATACCTAATTATTTCAGATTTATCGTAAGTCTCTTGCCATGTATATATTGCAAAACCACTTCAGAACATGTCCACAACCCCTTTCCATCTTCCCCCAACCAATTCCTATTAAAATCTAGTTCCTCTGGCTTGAAATAATGATTGACATTGTGTTGCGTCTCATACGTCATCTTAGATGGAGACTCTTTTAAAAGTAAACATGGCAATTAAATCCTCGGGCTGCTTCATTTTTGCACAGCTTGTTTTTAAGTAACTGATGAAGAATGTAAAGTTTTCAATGAAGCTGCTGCACCCTCTTTAGTGCAATGCACATCTTCCTTTCTTTGCATTGTCTTTGTCACAGAGAGATTGTTTACTTGGGCTAGTTAGAATGGGATTGTTTTCCTGTGATCTAAGACAATTAGGGTTTTCAGATAACTTATTGGTATTTGTGCTTAGGAAAGAAATGTGTTTCAGCTCATCTCTGACACACTATAATCGCCAAGAGCATAAGTGCAAGAGCTACAACTTCATGCTTTCTTGGCACAATGTGATCTATCATTTGTACAGTCTGTCTTAACTAAGCAATACTAATTTGTGATGAGAAAAAAGAGAAGATGGAATCAGCTTGAGCTGAAGTGACAGCTGCCAACCGGCTCTCAGTAGTAATGGGTGTTTTGAGGCATATTTACTGAGAGACAGGTTGGGATCAGTGCTATGCTAGGGAAGTAGCCCATGGAGACTGTCTTTGATTTTCCTGGGGCATGAGACCTGCTGGAAAATAGTTCAAGCCCAAGTTTTAATGAAAGCAAACGTAACTTTGCCATAACTTGTACACGGGTCACCTCTTCTCTCTGCTGCGTGGTTCCAGAGGCTAGGCATGGAAACGTTCTCCCCACTGTGTTTCCTATGGTGGCTATGTCCTACTCGAATTCCACATGTAGGTGTTTGTGTACTGATTCCCACAAGGCTGCCATCCCTACAACTGCATTTTGGGCTTCCCTAATCATCTCTTCCTGTGACCCTGTCTCCCCTCGTGCCTTTACACCAGGAACTATGAGAGGACTGACAATGCAGATCTTGGCAACCAGCTGTTATCAGCTGCTTTAAATTGCTAGAATGTCAAAAAAAGTTCGGAAATGCAGTGGGCTGTAGCCCAGGAATGAGGCCTGTTTTAGCAAATGATTGGGCACAAGTGAAATAAATGTCCCCTTGCAAGTCAGTTTGTGAAGAAACAGGTGGTACATGGTGATTACAATGCATAGAGAACAACTCTTGGAATACGACTGGAAATAATTCAGAAGACAACAGTGAGTCCATTGTAAATAAAAAGCATGGTATGTTGTATCTGGTTTGTGGTAAGCAGGGGTAACCAGTGAGCAGCCAAGGACACAATGTTTTGTTCTTGTGTATAATCACTGAGTAATGATGAGGAAGCAAATGGCAGCAGCTTGAGTGAAAGATTCCATGTCACTACTGTGCCGCTCTCCAGCAAGCCTTCTGTCCCTGGCCTGTAAGGGGAAGCATCCAACTGTATTTGCTGGAAGAGAACAATGAGCCTTCCCGTAAATATTAGGGAAGGTCGGTGACAGTCCAGCTGACAGGACCACAGTATTTCTGAGCACAGGTGTTCTCGTGCCATTAATAGATGACACCTTTTCCTTCTCAGCTATATGAAAAAAAAAAAGTAGGCAGAAGCCTGAAATGACAGAAATAAGCGCTGGTCTTCCTGACAGTTTTAGATATTATCAGCTGACAGGGCAGATTGTGAAGGACTGAAAAATGACGAACAT
>NW_010392397.1:108320-110095 GCF_000710305.1 Buceros rhinoceros silvestris | reverse complement strand
CTCTTCCTCCCTGCCTCCCCTAATCTAAAAAAAGGAAAGTGGGGGGGTAGGGGGAGAGGGAGAAGAAAGAAGGTTCTGCTGGAAGCCTAGGACAGTTAGTTTAAAAAGCAGGTGTGTGGGAAAATATGAGAAACAATCTTGTGGGATTCAGTGAGGAAACACTTCAAAAATATAATTTGATTAGGACACAGCCTGTATGATTCAACGAGGGGGAGGAGGTATTGCCTGGAATATGCATCTGACAAACTTTCACATCAAGAATTACTAAATTGCTGTCAAGCAGCCATGTAGGGGCCAAAACAGCTTGTGGAATAGACAACTATTTTTTTTACAAAATCATGAACTGCAACTTTTTGAGTTGTTGGCATCTATGATGGGAATCAGCACTACGAGTTACTTTGCTTCTGGTTCCATTGATATATTCTGTCTTATTTTTATCACAGTATCGTGTGTGGCATACCCTTCTTAAGCTCTCTGTTGGGCTGGAGAGCAGGTAGAAAAAATGAATCCTTCAGTACAATGGGCAAGAGGATGTCAGATTTAATACAAGGATGATGCAGGTTTTGTGCCTGATCCGGTAGGCTTTGGCATCACTGCAGAACTTATTATCTGAATTGTAGCAGTGCCTATAAATGCATAGCTATGAACATGTAGTAATGGTCAGTACATGACCAATAGAAATTATGTAGTTGGAATCAGAAAAAATGAAGAGTAAAAGAAAGACAGAATCATTTACAGAAGGGCAACCAAAATAGAGAAGTATTTAAGCATTTAAAAACTGTAGCCCCTAACCTTTAGGTACAAATGGAATGCAGATTTTATTTATTTTATTTTACATCATAGCACAAGGTGGAGATTAGGCAGAATCACAGTGTGGGACCTGCTCCAGCTAGTGAAGGAAATATGAAGAACAGAGTGGGTTCTGAAATCTCCACCACTTAGTGGCCTTTCTGTCAGGGCTTCAGGGAGAATTAGGCAAATTGTACAAACAGTAAAATGCTGGGCATTTTCTTCCAAAGAACTGAGCTCTTTTCACTGCTTCTCCTTTTTGTAACTGATGATCCTCAATTTATAAGTCTATTGTTTGATACACTCATTCAGGTGGAAAGTTGCCTGGGTGAAATTGTTTCTTCAGGTTCTAGATGTCCAGCCTCTGGACAAGCAGGCAGCCAGAACTTGGCTGTTTGTTTCGATAGCACTCTTTTGCATGGTGCTAATGACCTATAACTGAAAATATGTTTTGTCGTAAGGGAAAAAGAGAGAGAATAAGTATTCAAAACGCAGACTGTCTGCCTAGTCAGTGCTAAGAACATTCAGCTGGAGAAAAGAGACTGGGCGCCATATCTGCTTTCAGGATGCATTCCCTACTGGCACTAGGCAGAGAATTTGTGTGAAATACAAGAACAGGCCTGGGAGCAATAAATACGAAACCTGTGTATGCACACTGTATGTTAGTACCAGGGTATCTCTTAAGTCATTAGGTTTTGATTATTGCTGGTTTGATTTTGCACAAAGCAAAAGTGAATAACCACCTCCAAGGAGCAGCCCCTGGCTCTTGAGAGGCCTGGGGTGCCGGAGTGTCTTATTTCTATATACAGATCAGATTTTGGCAAGATGCACACGACTCCTCATACTGGGCAGTTCAGGATTTGTTATACAGTTATATGTAACTGCTAAGAAATAGTTTCACTCCAAGCAGTCTTCTATTTCCATCCCTTTCCCAGTAAAATACAAAAGAATATCAAGTAACTGCACTGACTGTAAGTAGTTTTGAT
>NW_010392397.1:100407-108219 GCF_000710305.1 Buceros rhinoceros silvestris | reverse complement strand
AGAGCGGGTAGGGGTAGGAATGCACCTGGGAAGGTGAACAGAATATTTTCTTTTCAAAGCTTGCTGTTACAAGAGGGAAGTCCCAGAGGGGACGATAAATAATGTGTTCTTCATAAGCATGTTCTTACTATAATATTCTGTGATTCAGAAATAACCAGTTGCCTTAGCACTGATTAGTACCATAAAAAACAACAACACCAACAACAAAACATGTTATCGTTTTAATATCTATTGGGAATTTGTTGGGGTTATGTCCTGAAGATATTTAGGAAACCTGGGACTTGTTGCAGAGCTAAATAAAGCAATGGAAAAGATGCTAATTTGCACCAGGTCAGTTTTAAAATATTAGCACCAAAGGCAACTGTGTATTGAAGTAGAAAATTTTCTCTGCAGGTGTGTACAACTTGTTTGGCATCAGTACAGAATTGTGCTTTGAGATCTATTCTATGTGAGAAATTGTTGTTTATTAGAGGTTAAATAGTTATTTATTTAAAGTACACTAGTTCAAACATTTTCCTTGAAAGTACCATCCCAGGGAGAATTGGGCAGAACTATTAATCTTTGATTTATTTGTATTTTCAGGCCCCAGTTCAGCAATACATGCTTCATGTTAATCGTTTTTTATTCCTTCACTGAAAGTCCATTGTAACACAGAGACTCATGGGATATTTTAACTAGAGGTAGAACTGAACTGAGCTAGAAAAAATTTACTAAAATGCTAATAATATTCTGTCTTACCATAGGTCTTGTCACTTAAAATCAGCTGTATATATGATCGGTGGATATGCTCTTTTGCCTTAGTGCTTATCTGATTTCCCGTGGAAGGGGGAAGCCGTTAATGGGGTCAAACCCTACCCAGTTTCACAAAAAAATCAGTTTCTCTGTTATACAAAACTGTTAAAATTTAACCACATTTTTTTTTCCACTTTGTTAGGTCAGAACCTTTTAGGAATGGTATAATAACCCCCGAATTAAGAATGTGTAGGTATAAAGTCTTCGAGTTTGAGAAGTCTCAGGGCTAGAAATTTAAATCGATTTTGCCTTTAAGAAGAGCTGGTGTGAGGTTGGTGTTTTTCTGTTCAGTGCTTGCCCAAAGCTCTAGAAATATATTGTGAACTGTTGCCCTATTAATTCCGGGTTCATTAAAAAAACCCCAACCCTGTGAATATATTTAAATGGTTCATGTAACTGGGACTGGCTGTCTTAAAGGGGTGTTTCACCTGCTGAGGGAGTCACTAACACACTTAGTGAAAATGAAGGCTACCCCCTAGTAAGAATTAGAATCACAATGGTGTTTCTTACAAATCAGAAGAGATCCATTTCTCTCATTTCCTAATTATCTTCTAATTTCTCAAAGTGGGAAACCTCAGATCTATATATAAACACCTAGAAGTTGTTGTATAATCTAAATAAACAGTACAGAAAGTGACGAGAAAGTGACGTTTTCAGAAAGTGGCTCTTCCCACATATTTAGATCCCTATTGACAAGCTTCTGACAACTTTTTAAACTGAAAACCTTCATATTTAATCTGTCCAACCATTACTCCTTCTCAGTTTCATTCCCTATCAGCTTCAAATATAGTCTCCAGTTATGACATGGTTGGCAGGAGATAGGAGTTGCAAAGGTGCTATAGCGAACAGTGTTGGTGGGTCAGTGAACTTTCTCACTTTTACAGGCATACTGCATTGGAAAACCTGTTTAGCTCATTTTCCTGACCGCAGAGAACAACTCAAGTGTTTGGAGAGCACTTTTTCAAAGTGAAATTGCTATGATTCACACTTGCATCCAAGCTTCTTCTCTAGTGCCACATCCACTTAAGCTTCAAAACAAGTTCTTAATGAGTTTAATCATATTTAAAATTTTAATCTTTTTCAACATTATTACAATTGCCTTTGGCAAAAATCGGTGGTACACCGAGCTCCACACAACTCAGACTCAAACCAGGTTTTGTGTATTCAATTCTTTGTGAATCACCACTTCTTTAGACAAGCCTTTAATTTTTCAGTGTTTCTGCACCTTAAATTACATTATTGTGCTTGTGATTAAAGGGAATATCTAAGAAATGTTACAGGCTTATTCACCATCTAGTCAGGATGGAATTGAAATATATCCTTTCTCCTCCTTTCTCTCTACAGGCTGGCACAAAAAATGGGGTTTGTTCTTGAGGGTATCTCTCTGTTCTTGCTGGCTTGCATAATCAGAATTGGAGACTGTGGCCTGTGATATCTCAAATAGTAGCTTTTTGATTCTCAAAGGTCTCCCCTTAGCTCAGTTTCATGCCTACAAATAACATTAATACTTTCTGACTTTGAGAACACCACTGATAGATCTGTGATAGCGTGTTTTATTCTCTGTTCCTTGCGCGTTCCTCACGCATGCCTGAGTGAAATTTGAAAGAGATTCTGCAGACTTAGTCATGGGGAACAACACTGTATTATACAAGAATGCCTCTTTGAAATGCAAGTCTGTATTCTTTTCCTTCTGAAAAACAAGCCTGAAAAATAATCACTTTCCCTTGATCACAGTAGTTCTAGAGTAATCTAAAGGTACACAGGGACTTAGTATTTCCTAGAAAATATCATTTCTCTCTTCCCACAATTTGCATCACCAGTTGGAAGTAGATCCTGAACTGGTACAAGCTGTTTGTCAGTTTCTAACCTGTAAATTATGAAGAAACCTTGAAAAAGAAAGTGTGTAAACCATGCTGAGGTCTTATCGGTTTGTTACCAGTACTTCTAAATTTAAATGTGTTACTGCACAGTGTCTGACTTTTAAGACCTTTATAAATTCTTTCAGTGAGCTGTTTTGAATGATTTTAAATGAAAAAATATCCAGAATATAATGACAATGTATTGTGCTTTCTAATTAAAAATTTCCACAGAATATATTTCATGTTTTCAGGAGCATGCACATGCAAAAAAACTAGAATCAAACTAAGAGACATGCCTTGGACTTTGAGCAGGAGGATAGGCCAAAAGAGGTCCCTGCTAGCCTGAATGATTCTGAGATTCTGTCACTGCACACTTTTTGTATACTTGTTAGCTTGAAGTATAGACACCAGTCTAGCCGGAGGTTTGGTGTCTGGGTCCTGGGACCAGGAACTTGAAGTTCCTATTTTTGATTACTTTTTTACCTCAATACCAGCCAACTACAGCCTCCCTCCCTTTCCCTTTTTTACATTCTTCTCTCTGGATCGTTTCATTCAGAAATAAGGCTACTTCTTTTAGATGATGATTCCATGTAGTAACTCAGTAGTGAACTTTCTGGATTGCCATGAAAGTGCACATTTAACAAAACTTGCTGCGAAATCTGTGCAGACCCTCAGGCGAGAGGATTTGTAGAGGCAGAAGCCTTTGCCTCTATACAGCCAGTTTGACTTAGACGGATAATAGTATCAGGGGCATGTAGTTCCAGTTGCTTAATGGTTTTATGTCACTGGAATGCTTTTGTACTTTGGTTGTATACTAGACCGTTACGATAATTAAAATAACTCAGGAATGTAGGAACAATGCATGATGTGAAAGCAGAGTATCCTGGCTTGCCTGCTATTGAGGATTGCCTATGTAACAATATCCAGACTCAAGAGAAACTATCTCCTTAGAGAGCAAACACTAGAAGTTGTAATTTCCAAATGGCAGGTTATAATCTGGACGTCTGAAGACCGTAACCTGCTTTCCCAAGGAAAGTCAGTACACAGGTCGGTTGCACAGGTTTGGTTCAGAAGAGAGACCGCATATTGATTCACATAGTCATATTTTGGGTTCCTGCTGCTTCTCTGTGTCCAAGGCAAATGACTGTCTCTAGCTCTTTTCCTCAGACAAGCCTCTTTTCTTCTCGTATTGTCAGTGATATGCAGAGAAGTGTAATAGTCATGCTAAATCTGCTGACCAGCTATGCTTTACAATATAAAATTTCATTCTTAATGATTCACAAACTGGTTTTGTCTAGGCCACCGCTAAATCTGGAGATACTTTCAGACATCTCTCAGTCACTTCTTGCCAATGTACAGCTCTTTTGGGATGAAAATCTCAGTATTCCATTTTAACCCCCTTGAGCTACCGCATGTATCTAAATAAACGTTTGTGAGAGATCCGTAAAGCAATATCAGAAGACAGTTACTGCTGTAATAAGGAAACAAGACTGTTGGAGTGTAATCAAGTTAAAATGATATGCACATAAATAAACTGCATGATTATTTTATTAAATGTGTAAATCATTTTTTTGATTTCTAGAATGATTTCTTTTAGCAAGTCATGAAATAGAGATCATGAGATAACAGACTTCCTTACACAGAAACTTTTGCAACCTTTCATAGAAGAGAAAGCCTGTCATTATGCTCTCTAGAAAAATGGATCCTAAACCAATTGTCAGGCTTATTTGACATCGCTCTCAGTGCAGACTGTTGTTGGTATTTGAAGACAATCCAGCTCTGAGCTGTAATTATGATGACAGATCTATTCACGTTTGTTGGTGCTGAGGATAGACAGCTGTTTTCACATGCTGGCTTACGATTTGACAACTGCAGTCCCAACAAATGCTTTTGATGTTCATACATGACAGAAATACAAAGATCAAACATCACACATATAATGGCCTGTTCTCCTTATCTTTATCTTACTGTTGAATTCATAAAAATGTAGGTCTTGAAGAGCCTTTGAGAGATTTACCAAATCAGCTTTAAGGCAGAGTCATGGCTACCTGGAGCGCAGCAATCTCTGTTGATTTGTCTCTGCTTTCAAAAGTGATGGTTTTCTGAATGCGGTCTAGGTTGATTTTCAAGAGGTAGATTTTTTTTTTCTAGGTTTGCTCCAGAATTTCCTTGGCTTGGATTAAATCAGTTGCTGAATTCTTATACCTTGCTGTTCAGACCTAATTGTAAACTTCTCTTTCATTCCGATTATTCATTTCTGCAGTAGCCTCCATGGTGGAGGCCCGATTTCAGTTGAAGATCTTTAGTTCTTACTCTGCTCAGGCTTTTTCTCTGCTTACCTCATTCTTCCAAAGGTGAGGTGAAGCTATTCTTCTCTTTATCTTTGCTATCCTGCCATATGCTTTAAGATAGAGCTGTTACTCTCTACAAAGTTATGCGTCAAGTGTCTACAGTTAAAGACATAAGCTGTAACTTCTCGGGTATCTATAAAGCCACCCTGTGAACTTTTTTGACTAAGCATAAATAACAGCTCTGTTACCTTTCACTTGTACTCCGGTGATTCATTCATGCTCAGTTACTTCCCTATGTATTTTGTAGGACAGACTCATTATGAAATATCTGTGTTTGTTTGGTCAGAAGTGAAACCTAGTTTTTGTGAAACGTTTTCGTATCATTTAAAAAAAAAAAAGGAATTAAGAAACCAGTACATGTGATTTTATTAGACACAACTCTGATGAGGATTGGTTTTGGCTATGGCACTGCCACCAGGCTATTATTACCATGTATTCAAATGACATTTTATTTCCTACTCTGCATTTCTGAACAGCAGGCTGTTCTAGCTGCTGGGGAGCCACAGCCACAGAAAAGGACAGATGTTCCACAGTTTTCTTTATGAAACTGAAGAACTTTTCAAGTTCACTAGCTAAAATGCCACCAAAGAATCAGACAGAAATGTTGTACAATAGATGACATTGTCCTAAAGAGATGAAGAAACTGTACTATTTAAATCACCAGTAGCACTCACAAGGCATACTTGATATAATTAGGAACTGTGTGCTCAACAGGGACACATGGTAAAAGATAGTCAGTTCCTTCCTACTATAATAATGGGAGATTACATAGAGTTGTCTATTCAGAAGAGAGGATACAAGACTGTTGCCAACAACTGTAAAAGAGAAAGAGAGAGAGAAAGAGAGGACGGGAAAGTTTAATTAACAAGTACTACCCAGAGAGAGATTTTGAAGAAAGAGTGACTCATCGGATAATAATGCAACTTTGCCAGTGGCCAGGATAGGGAGGAAGAATATAAAGGAACAGCTTACTTTTAATGAAGTAGATTTAGTTGCTGTATCTTTAGGAAGTAGAAAACCTACCTTTGTTGCCTGCTTACTCATATCCCTACTGTATGTTCCTAGTTTGTTGGGTTTAAAAAAACCAAAAAGGGGAAAGAGGGGAAAGGGCTGTTTTCTCTACTACTGTCTGGCAAGGACAAAGGGTCTGAAATATATCTTCTGCAACAGAAAGAACTCTTTGTGCCAAAAATAGCGTTAGCAGAAAAATAGTCAGAATAAAATGTAACATTTTGCGAAAGATTGCCTCTCAATCCAAAGTTTTACATGCTTTTCTAAAATTACAAGATCTTTTGCCAATAACAGTTTTCAAAGGTGCTTTTCTGGTACCACCAATACCACTGGAATGGACTGGATCTTTTATGACTTTACCAGAATACTGGTCTGATGGGGACTGTGGCTATTCAGAATTAGTGCTCTTAATTAATCTTACCAATTCGGTAGGAGGAATTTAATTAAAATCTCAGAAGTTTGTCTGTATTCCCCTCCATTCTTCAGGCATGCAGTCAGAGTGGCTAGAATGTTTCTTGGAATATCCTGAGAAGTCACATACCAGTTATAGGTAGAAACATATCAGAAATGTACCCGTTTCGAGCCACTACTCACTGTGTTGACTTGTAAATTCATCATAAAAGAGGAGTAATTTCTCCAAGAAATTGTGCCAACCCATTTTCATTATGGCATCTTCAGATGTAAGCCAATTCCAACTTCATTTGGCAAAAGAAATTAGAGATGGAGTAACCTGGCAACAAATGAAGTTGTTCATTGTACTGCCTGAAGAAGAATCTGGATTTTACCTAATGAGGCTGGATGTAGTGCTTCATTTGGCAGACTGTGATCACGTTAGGAACAATGTTTGCTCAAGATTATCAAAATGGTTTGTAGCAAGAGTAAACATTGCAATTCTCTGTTTCCACAGCACAATCCCCCATTTTAGGGAGCAGTTGTCTATCCCAAGAACTTTGTAAATACTTCTACAGTGACATTTTTCAGACACAGCTGATGGGTACTGAAAAGAAGGGAGATTTCAACAAGGACACACCCCGGAAGACGAAATCTATGTTGTGTTGTTATTTAGAACAGAATAATTTTTGCCGTAAACATGAATGAGTTTTGATACTACGATGACTCGGAACTTCATTAGCAACTTAGTGTTTAACTTAGTCCCTGATTGAGAGTGGTTCCTCTTTGTGATATATATGAATGGACTCTGCTGAATTGTAGGGTATCTTCTTCCCAGCAGTCATTTGCAATGCTTTATCTTTGCTCAGCATCACTGGGCAGGTCATATAAGTCTCTCACCTATTTTATAAGAATATTTTTTTTTTGCTCTTACATCTGCGCTGACAACTCTACCAGAAAAGTGTTGTAGAGCCAAAAAATCACCATGTTTGTTGTGGTGGCAGTTTAGCTCTCTCTCATCCTTGGCTTGCACATGTTCCCAGTTAGAGTAGTATACAAATCACAAAATCACAGAATGGTGGGGGTTGGAAGGGACCTCTGCAGGGTCACCCAGAGCAGGTTGCACAGGATCCCATCCAGGAGGGTTTTGAGTATCTCTAGAGAAAGAGACTTCACAGCCTCTCTGGTTCCAGTGCTTTGTCACCCTCAAAGTGAGGAACTTTTTCCTTGTGTTCAGATGGAACTTTCTGTGTTCAAGTCTGTGCCTGTTACAATTTGTCCTTTCACTGGGCACCACTGAAAAGAGTCTCTTGACACCCGTCCTTTAGATAGTGATAAGAATGATTGAGCATAGTAATGTTTTCACTTCCCCATGTACCCTGTCTTTTATAGGAACACTTAAAAATTCT
>NW_010392397.1:75142-100266 GCF_000710305.1 Buceros rhinoceros silvestris | reverse complement strand
TTCAAGTTGTATCGGAGTGAATTTTAATTTTAAAGATGAAATGTCAAACATGTTTTTTCTACTAACAAATGATCCTGCTGCTTAAGCAATAAAATACACAATAAAATCAAAACAAACCCTTGAAACAACTTCAGGCTGTTGTGGGATATCTGCATACAGGGTGGGAATTGTCTGGTATTCCAGTAAGATTTTAATAACATTTTTCTCATTAAAGATTAAATCAGGTAATTAAATAAAGTAACATCTGCATTTACCTTTACATTCAATTAGCTGAGAATCAGCTTTTGTTTCAAAACTATATTAGAAAGAAAAAATTATACATACTCTCGTGTTTTTGTCTCAGACATGCCACAGCTACTCGTAACTGGGCTGGCCTATGTATACACAGTTGTGAAAAGCCGTGTTTAACTGTATAATAATTTGCTTGCATAGGCACAGCCTTTGAGGTCAGGACATTAGAGGCAGAACAATGACAGCTCTGCCATCTGTTATTTTGTTGTAATAATAATTTTTAAACAGTTTATGGCCACAAAATGTTCAATTTCAAATAGGCTTTAATTTAATTAGTCAAAGAGATTAACACTTCTCAGAAGCTTAAATTAATTTTGAAGTTCTGGAAGTGGAGATCAAGAAAATATTAAAAAAAAATCTGTTAAGACGATTTGGGCATTTATGAAAACTAAGCCTGAAAGCTAACACAAAGGTACCAAATCTGACTCATTCTTCACAAGAAAAATCATGTGGTTGCTACATCTTCAGTGTCTCTTTGCTGAAAAGTTTTAAGTAGCAAATAAAGAACACTTCGACATAAGGTCAGTAAGGAGCAAGTGTGTGAAAGCATGCAGGGACAGCAGGTAGGGGATGTATGTGTACCAGGAAGGGAAGGTATACGTGCAGCATGCAGGGAATGGCTTTGCAGAGTGCATAGAACAGCTAATTCAGCACCAGTGGAAGCCAACATCCAAAAGCCTAGCACATCTGCATGACTAGAAACATGACAGCAAAAGAAACAAAGACATAGAAGGTATTTTGGGAGACTATTCTACTTTCTGTCCAAAATCATATAACAATGGCTGCTACAAGTAATTGACATCTAGTGCTGGGGTCTGTTGGGAACCACCCAGATATAAGCTCCCACTTGTGGAATAGTGTAACTGAAAAACTGAAGAACTTATAATTACCAGGAAACACTATGCTGAGGAGAAATGGTCTGCTTCATATTAGTCCCTTATGCAAAATGCTTTTTCCTACTGTCTGCAAAGGACATTTCCTTGGGTTTTAAATATGTTTCCTGATCTTTGATTCCTCCTGTGCATCAAGATATGAAAATACATGGTTATGTAAACACGTCTATGTAAACCTATTTGAATATGCCTGTACATATTTGAATACATACGCATATTTGAATAATATAGAGAGAATGCATATGGAATGTGTGTGTGTGAATGTATGTATATATGTAGTAGATTTATGTATAGGGAAAAGTATAATCTAGGTTTGGTCAGAAAGCTGTCCCAGCTTCCTGGAAATAAATACAGCAAACAGAAATTTCAGTGCAGCCAAATATTATACCTCACACATGTGGAATATCCACCTGATCCCTGTGACTCTTGCAGTGTCCCAGCATCTTCCTGCATTCCAAAGCCTTTAGTGTAAACAGTATTGAAACTTTTTTCTTCTCCTGACTCCTGCAGTGATTGTTCTCTCCTTGGCCTGAGCAGCTCAGCTGTAAATCTATCTTTTCGAAACAGTGGTGTTCCCCAGGGCTCAGTATTGGAGCCTGTTCTCTTTAACGTCTTTATCAATGATCTGGATAAGGGGATCAAGTGCACCCTCAGTCAGTTTCAGATGACACGAAGTTAGGTGGGTGTGTTGATCTGCTTGAAGGTTGGAAGGTTCTATAGAGATCGATGGGCCAAGGACAGTGGTCTGAGGTTCAACCAGGCCAAGTGCCAGATCCTGCACTTGGGTCACAACAGCCCCCTGCCACGCTACAGGCTGGGGGAAGAACAGCTGGAAAGCTGCCCAGCAGAAAAGGACCTGGGGGTGTTGATTGACAGCTGGTTGAATATGAGCCAGCAGTGTGTCCAGGTGGCCAAGAAGGCCAACAGCATCTTGGCTTGTATCAGAGATAGTGTGTCGAGCAGGAGTAGGGGAGTGATTGTTCCCTTGTACTGGGCACTGGTGAGGCCATACCTGGAGTACTGTGTCCAGTTTTGGGCCCCTCACTACAAGGTCAGTCTCTCCTCCCAAGTAACAAGCAACAGGACCAGAGGAAACAGCCTCAAGTTACACCAGGGCAAGTTTAGGCTGGATATAGGAAAAATTTCTTCCGTGAAAGGGTTGTCAAGTCCTGGCCCAGGCTGCCCAGGGCGGTGGTGGAGTACCCATCCCTGGAGTGATTTAAAAGACGTGTCGATGTGGTGCTGAGGGACATGGCTTAGTGGTGACCTGGCAGTACTGGGTTAACGGTTGGACTCGATCTTAAAGGTCTCTATCCAGCTATGATTCTGTCATTCTGTGATGGGCTGTGGAGCTGGGGCTACTGGTAAAGTAGTAAAGTGTCATGGTCTTTATAGACTCATCATGACCTGAGGTGACAGATGCTGTTACATGGTCTTAAATCATGTTAAACAGAGCCTGGATAAGAGTGAATGCACGTGAAAGCATTCGTTCATAACACTCAGGATAAACAAAGCTACAAGTTTATAAGAAAATATAAAATAAGTAAAATTAAAAAGCCCAACACACTATTCAGTGTTTCATCTAGTTGCCTTAGGAGTTGGTTTTATTTTCCTCATTCTCCTGAGAGTGCAGGAACAGAATTAGGAAGGCCAGAGCTCACTTGGAGTTTAATCTGGTGAGGGATGCGAAAGGCTTTAAGTATATTATGTTCATTATGGTTTTTATCATTATGTTTATTGCTTTATGCCATCTAGTGGACTCTGCCTTCAGTATCAACTTCAGTAACTTCAGAACTTTAAACATTAACAGATGCTATTCTAGTATGATTTTTTTCGTGTTTTCTTGATACATGATTGGATAATGGAAGATCTCATGATTATGTGTAGGACAAGTTGCCTTGTTACACCCTTTAAGATGGAAGGAATTAAACAAATTTAAATAACAAATGTTCAGAATGTTATTACTAATTTGAACACATGCTGGGGGTGGGGTGGGAGTTGGGGGCGGGATGGTTTCAGTGCTACTTACCTGTTTGTTCTTAGTTTGGCTGAAATTTTGACTACGAATAATGAGCTGCTGAAATAAGTAAGCTGATCAGAAAATAACTTGCAGCAAGACAGCACTGGGTGGAGTGTTTAAGGATTATAATAGTATAGAAAGAGGCAATACTGCATTTTGGGATTTGGCTGTCCTGAAGAAATGTTGTTGCCCTGCAGGGTGAATTTATTTTTAAAAGGATTGTTGCTTTTTTTTAATGGAAGTTAAAAAAAAAAAATCCTCCTCTTTGCTGGACAAGGAGAATTCTAACATTTCAGGCATGTTTAATCAGTAATGTTGATAGTTAAATGTGAGGTTCTTCGATTAATTTGTAAGGAAAAAAAAATGCTATTGGATAACAGCTTTTGAGACAGACATACTGACCCTGCCATTTATCCAGCTTGTCCATTCACATATTTATCCACTCAAGAGCTGAATTGTCTGTAGTAGCCCTGTACAGCAGTAAGTTACTGCTTTGAGAGGAGAGGAAACTAAAATAGTTGCTGGAAACGGGCTGAGAGAAACATTTTTGATGGCTGATTAATTCCATCACAGATATTTGCCCAGTACTGTTTATCCTTTCCATGTACCATATTGCCAGTTGTCAGTCTTCATAACGGATCTTGTATCGGCGATCTTTCTATCTATCTTGTAGCACTCTTTAACTTCCTGTAGGGCAACTCAGATTCTTAAAAATTCAGCTGCAGAAATCAAGAAATGACATTTTTGTTTTCGTTTTCACTGAAGAAATTACATTTACTGTCTTTTGTTCTAAAATTAGAACTTGTTGAAATAAATGTGACCCTAAGCATGCAAAAATAGGAAAACTTGAGGAAAAAACCCCTCCTCAATGTTCATTATACTTAAAAGTAAAAATCTTTGGATTGGCAATATTGCATATAATGCTGTGGGCATTTTGCATTCTGGCAATTCATACCAGGCATGAATAGAGCTGCCAAATATGTTATTCTTCTGGAGTTTCACTGGCACTGAAGCTGCCAAATTATTTTTACTAGTAATTCTGATTTTAAATCACAGCTCTGAAGGAAAAAGTTAATTGGTCCTCTATAAAATCCATTCTTCTATCACATAAGCAGTTGTGACTAGCAAATTGAGATGTGTTTTATAATTTTCTGTTAATTTAGAAGCACCAATCCTGTTCTACATGCACATCTGACACAAAGATATTAACAAAGGAAAAACCGAACAAACCCAATGCCCAAACTCTACTGGCTTTCACAGTAAAGATTTTAACCTAGGAATAGTAATGACTTGAAGGACACATGTTCCAACAAAGCCAATATACTTTTACACTGCTGTCAAGCTGTTGAACCATAGAAGCCAGGTTTAACTAAAAAGAAAATCTGCAGAGGCCTCTTCTGCTGAGTTGTATTACACTGTGGTAACAGACTGAGTTTTAATGTTAGTCTGTAGATATGGGCAGCCTGAAACACAGCACCATTGTCAAAAAAGAGCACGTGCTTTGTTGCTGTACCTTTGCCTCTTTGTAATAGTAGAGGTTTAACGTCAGAGACTAATGTTTCATTTTATTAAATATTTACCAACAATCTATTGGCCATATGTCTTAGAGTTTGCATGGTGACAGACTCGGTATTCGTCACCTTTTCAAGATGATTCTGTTAAATCTGCAGTGTTATGTAGGTTCACAAAGCCCTTTCAGTAACTCGGGTTTTGTTCTTTGTGCTGTCTTTGCTAAACTGGCGTCAGTATCTCATTTGTGCTCTCTCAAAATGGTTTTCAGGAATGAGCTTTTCAGTTTTCTGTGCAGAACCACGGAAGATGTCAAGATTGCTTCTCAAGTACTATTTATCTGACAGTATTTGGCTTCAAATATTATCTAAGTGCAGTTTCCATATGGAAACATTATTAGTCAGATGTTATAATAATACTTAGAAGGCTCTTTCTACTCTTTTGTTGTTAGGATTATTCACCAGTCTGGTTCATTCTATATGCTGTTGCAGAAGAATCAACTAAAATGATGGAAAATATAGGTTATGTTTTAGTAAGGTTTGGATAAGGTTCATACTTTGAGTAGAGGAAGAGGGGAACACTCAATATACTTTTTAAAGCTTAATATAGTTTCTGTTTAACATATTATGGTTTCAAGACCCTCACATTCTACTTCCCTTATCCTGTCTGAATTTATTATTTTATTATTTATTATTTTCCATGTTTCCTGATGCCAAATAATTTTTATGTAAGATGGTAAAATTATGATAGTGTAAGTTGCAATTAACAGGAAGTTACAAACAGCTTCTTATTTCTGTAATCGCATAAGATATGTTTACTGCATAGACAGGCATGTTTGCATATTGTCGTGATGAAAAACAATTAGATCTCAAGATAAAAACATATTATTCTAATTAAGAGTGCCAAAAGATAAGTTATGAACAAGAAGCAACAGGTAATTGAGTGACATGCAAGAGAATGTCTTTGTTTACTAGAAGAAAAAATAAAAGGATGGACTTTGAGGAACTTTCCATGATGCTCCTACTCAAAGTAAGGTTCTCACAAGCGTTTCAGACTGCTGTCATGTGCAGCGTTGTGCCGTGGCAGCGACAGAATTATGCCATCTCCAGCATCGAGGTATGCCACCTCGGGAGATTCAAAGAGCCCTGCTAGTAAGCATATCCCCTTGCTCCTTCCCCACCAGTACAAGTTCCTCTAGGTCCATCACAGGATCAGTGTAGTCACAGACATACGGGTGGAAGTAACTGGAGGTCTGAGTATAATCTATCAGGCAGTGGTAACTCTCAGTGTCTACCAGGCCAACACTTCACAGTCATGCACCTGATCCCTAGAAGATATTTAAAGACAGAGTGCCTTATGCCTCATTGTCCAGCTGTACTGTGGGTGGTAGTTGGACAGGAAGTCAGGCTGACACAGGTATCTTCACTTCCATGTCTTCAATACCTTGGTCAAAGATTTTGAGTCAGCATAGAGGACTCAGTAGTCTGGGTCAAACACAGAGGGGCAGAAATGGTACCACGACTCACAGAAAGAGCTGCCTAGGCACTCAGCCACTTTTTTTGTGGCTAAACACTAGGCAGTAAATCCAGTCTATGGCTTTATTGTGCTGTGCAAGACATGCTGGATATGACTTCTATGGCACACAGTGAAATTAATTCAGTAATATTTTGGGGGTTAAGCAGTATTTATTTTCATTTTCTTCCTATTTGTTATCTATATAGAGAAAATATTTGACAGGTAATGAGAAGTTGTTTAACAATGCAACCATAAGCTAGAGAAGAAAGCATAGTGACAACAGGCTTTTCCTTTTTCCTTTCCTTTTCCTCTCCTTTCCATAAGCTTCTGTAGAGCTTATGGACATTGAATAAATACCAAAACAAAATTAATAGTCACTGGATGGCTGAGACATGATTAGCAAAACAGGTGAAGGTATTACTTTGTCCATCTCGAGAAATCTGGTTTTGCTATGTTGCATGCTATGAGCACTTAAAAAGCATGTAGTAAGAGAATGTAACTGAAATTTTCCTGCGTTTGTTGTGCTAGGTTGCAAGGAAGCATTCTTGGCTAGATTTGTCCTATCTTCTCAAAGGGAATGTTGTACTAGGACCAGTTTGTAAGATGTTATTCACAATTACGTCCTGAAAATACAGTGTCTTACTTGGATGTTTGTTTAAAAACCCCAAACACTCAAAACCAGAAGGCAGGCTAAATGCTTGTAAAGCAAGGCTCAGTTAGTTGGGAAAAAAGAAGAAAAAAAGATATATTCATAACCTTGATTGTGACAGGACAATTGACCTCATTTTGACTTCCATATTATTAGCAACTCAGCGCCAGTCATTACACAACAGTATTCTATTCCAGGCAGTGTTCTTTACCACCATCATTGCCATCGCAGTAGTAAAACTGAACAGCTTTGTGCTTAAATGTAATTGTTGTAAAGCGTCTCTTGATATGGTTTTCACAGCCACGGTAGGTAATATTTAAAGAAAATGAGAAACATTTAAGAGAATTCTGATAGTGAGTCAGTCTGTATCTTAGTCGAGTATCACCACCCTCCACAAAAGATTACTGTGATTCTAGTTATAAAACAGATTTGTGGCAACCCTTTCAGGGAGGTGTTAATAGGGTATGATGACAGGTACTTTACAAAGACAGCATATGAATAGTTCAGGAATTCTCACCATAGTAATAGCATGTATCTCTCCTCACAAGCTGAGCAGTGCTTTTTTTGACTGAAGCATGAGGAATGGATTTTCTGCAAACAATTTCTACTTAGGCGTAGGAACAAAAGGAGTCAAATGCGGATAAGGGTGTCTTTAAATTTTTCTTTTATAATTTACTGTTTGTTAACTGGCAGATTAAATACTTTGAAACTTAGTTGACCAGTTCTAAACCATGAAGGGCAAGGTGCAACATTCAAATGAAACCGTCTCTATTTAATTAAGAAAAGTGAATTAATATCCTTAGTATAGCTCCATTTTGAATGGCAGAAAAATTCACCAGCTGCAAAATGCTATTGAATCAGTTAAAATACTGAGTTTAGCTTGGGAGCTCTGGAATAGAGGCTTGCCCTCCCCCTTTTTAAATTACAGAATAATGGCAGATGAGGACCTGACTCATGACCAAATCTTGTGATGGAACTAGATGCTCTGGAGACGGTCTTCTTTGTCAGATAAATGTTGCTAGATATAAGTTGGTAAAACTGAGGTGGAGCAATCTGAATGTGGGGGAAAAAAAGTCCTCCCCAGGATTTGATGTCCAAATCTATAAAAGAATAGAAAAATACAACACCTGAAAAGTGCTCCTTTCACACATTGTATTGAGGGGCAAAATTACTGATATACAACTAGATGAAAGAGGTGAAAGAAAAAAAAATGGTTATCAAGTGAAATTACAGCTGAAAAGCACTGTTTAAAACCATTTTTAAATTTATTATATAGAAGAAAAGGAAACCCCTCTAAGATAAAACTTTTATTGCAAACAGTTTCTTTTCTGAATGAAGGCCATTTTAAAATCAGTAATAAACCAGGAACCTCAACATTGACCAATCAGTTTCCTGTAGTAGTTACCATGAGCTAAATACCATCTTTCCTACCATCTGAGAAAACACGTTTATAAATCCGCTGTTTGCTTGCTGAGCTTCTTCTCTCTATGGCTGAAGCCTTTTTTTCAGTGCTCTGAACTGCTCATGAATCCCAGAGCTTTTAGTTTCTTAGCTGCTCAGTCTCTGGGTACAGCTGATGAATATTGCCACAGGTAATCCAAGCGTTCCCAACTGCCTGCTTCTTTCAGGCCTGGGCGTAGAAGCCCTGAGGAGTGGGGGAGGCCCAGCTCCAGGTGTGTGGAGTTAGGAGGTGCCCCGGGAAAGCTAAGAGGTATGAGCAGTGTAAGGAGGGGGCTCAACGGGGGGTGCAGACTGGGCTGCGGCAGCTCTGAGGAGGGGAGAGGAAAAAGTCATTCATGATACTACTTAAACCAGGAGCTTTGTAAAGCCCCTGAGCTAGGTGGAGTTTATGGACCTCAGCAAGATGATGGCCTTACTGCTTTGTTACAGGAAGAGAGATGTAGTTGCTTTGAAACAGTTGAAAGTGAGGTAGTATTTATTTTAAAGGTTTTGAGGATAAGTAATTTGCTTCCAGAATTTGAAAGATACCTGAAGGTCTACCTGAAGCCAGGAAAGACTGCCCTGGCTTGGTGCTTGTCTGCTGGGAAACAGAGTATTAGAACAATCTGTCTTCCCCTGCTTCAGTCATTTCTGATGCCTGCAGCAATCAATGAAGGACAGAAAGGCCTTGTGCATGCCAGGTGCATGATTCAATACTCATCCTCCCACAAAGGAGGTTCAACCCCTTCTTTGTTGCCAAGGTTCAGAGAATAGAGTGTACGATGAGGTACAATAGCTTTCTTCATAATTGTGTGTCTGTATCTCTTCCAGTCTGTAACGGTGTAGTATAACGTATCTGGAGCTGGGAGGGTGAGTAGCTTTTTCCAAACCTGTAAGAGCTATTCCACATCAATTCCTAAGTGTTAGAGTGATTCAACCTTCACCCTCTCTGCCAGCGTATGAAGCGTCAGCAGCCACGTACGCTTGAGTTCTTGCCAGGTGCACTTCTGATTCAGGAGCAAATAGCAAGGAAAAATGGCTTCATGGCTATTGCATGTTAAAAAGATTTTGAGAATTTCCTGTGGGAAGGATTAAGTTGTCTGCAGTGTACAAAAACATCTGAGTTAAGGAAGTTACTAGAAGTGGTAGTTCTTTAAACCTGTCACGTGCTCCAGCCCCATAGTGTCTCAAGAGCTGTGTTTGCAAAGAAGTACAACAGTTCAGCAATGTTAATATATTCAGAATTCCTTTCCAATGTGAAGGAAAACATAGCTGACTAAGAGTATTCTAGTATTTGCTATGTGCTGCTCTTTCAAAACTCTATTTTCTCTAAAGAACATGTGACAAAACTCTGGGCTATAACAGGATAAAGTAAAATTACAAAATAGAAACTTTCAGAAACATGGAAAAATGTTGATTACGTCTGTTAATACATCATTTAATTTCAAGTTTCCAAATACAGCAGCAATTTTAAATCAATTATTATTATTTCTGCCCTTTGCTGAATTCTATAAAAACAGTTTTCATGACATGCAACAGGAAAGCCTTGCCATGCTCTCCCTGGTGATTTAGAATGCTAATGTGCAAATGACTTGCCTTTGTCTCGAGGGAATTTTGATTCAAGCCATGAAATAGAGGGTGAACCAGCATTTGTTTCCTTCCCCAAACAGTGAATGTTTTACATTATTGGCATTTATGTTGTGAGAGAGTATATGTGTGCCTGGAAGGACAAAAAAAAAAGGCTCATTAAATTAGCTTAGCAGAGTTACCCTAAAGCTAGGCTATTTTTTTTACTGATGTAAACTACCAATAAATCATCAAAGCAAAGAATGATATCAGCATCTACCTCTAAATTTTATTATTAGATTTTATGATAGTGTGTTAATGTGAAGCTTTCAGTTCAAATATCAGAGAAGCTGAAATTAGTGAAATCTAGACCTAGTCCAAGGCCCTCTCTTTTCAGGCTGTTGAGAGAAGTGTGAGGGGTAAGGTAATGCGTAGTTTTCTTCTTACAGATATGGGAACTGTCATTATTCATTATTCATTTAGAGAGAAGAAAAAAAACAAAACAAAACCACCAAACTATAAGCCAGAAAGCCATCTACCAAATAATTTCCCTGAAAAAATGGCATGCTGCGATAATTGTAACCTCTTGAGAATGGGGCTTTATTAAAGAATTGTTGACAGATTTTTTGCAGTTGGGTACTTCAGTTCTTCATTTTGTTCTATTCCTAGACATGAAAAGTATCTGTTTCAAGAACTTAATTCACAAATTGGTCTGCTTTGAAATGTTAAAGTCTAGCAAAATATGCTAACACAAAAGAACCTTTATTTGTAGAATCAGATAAAGAATGTTAATAATAGAGTTGCTTCAAACTCTTAAACACAAATCAGAAGCTATAAATTCCTTTTTCCAAGCACATTTTTGGTTTAGGTTTTTGTGTGTGTGTGATGGGTTTTTTTGTGAAAATTAAGTTTCTGTACGTTTTTAGAACTCTATATGCATTTATATGTGTATATGGACAACTTTATAAGAAATATTTTCACTTTAAATTGATGAATATTTTAATGGTAGCTCTATGTATTGTGACCAATACTTTGAAAACAATTTACTTTTGACAGTGATAATAAAATTTTGTTCTTATGCAAAGAGTTTTTGTTAATAAAATATATAAGAGGACAGAAATTATTATTTTAATTTTACATGTGATTCTTTTTGCTCCTGTGTTGCAATAGATTCCGGGTGCCTGCGAGTCCCCCTGCTGACCTACAGCACACACATGTTTCTCATGAAGCATCGTTGATATCTTGCACCTGGTTGAAATCTCCAGTGGAAGACAGCAAGTGGGAAATTTCTTTCTCTGCACACAATGGCGGTTTACTGCAGAGGAACAACAACAAAATGGAGGTGAGTAAGTAGACTACATTTTTTAATGGTGACTAGGCTTTTTGTGTGTGTGTTTTAGAGCTATGTTGTAGTGCAAGGTATGGTGTAGATTTTCTCTAAGTAATGTTGAGTTGCTGGGAAAACGATTTTCTACGAAAACTGCAATTTTGTTTAGCAGTAGTTCACTTAGAAAAAAAACACCTGAGACTTCTCTAAAAAAGTATTTAAAATTAAATCTCTCTTATAACAATCACTGCACTTTGTCAGAAAGCAAGAAATTGTACCTTGTTACAGAAAGGGTTTGTTAGTTGAGGTGCTACTTCACTGAGGTTTAGGCAGGTTTCTGAGACTGAGTTTTCATTTTGGTTATAGAAAGGTGGAATTCTGAAGTGTGCTTCTGAATATTGGCCTTCAGGAACAACAGGTTTCCAAACTGAAACAAAGATTTAGTAGCTCAAATTTGTAAAGTTGATACCTTTCTTTTTTGCTCCTTCATATTTATTTATAACCCTGTGGAGTTTCTTGAGTTATGCTTTGCATTTGTGTAATAAGACTTGTAAATATTCCGTATGCTACTGTACATTTAAAACAGTCTGTAGTTAGTGACTGTGTTATATTACTGAAGGACAACATGCCAATTCATCCTAAACTCACATGAAACTGCAGGAAAAAGAAGTCTTGCCTGGGCTATGCTTGGTAAGAGATAAGCTGAAGGTGGGTGGACACCTTTCACTGTGGTGTGTGAAAGGCAGAAAGCAGCTGTAGCTCGGTGCTGTGTCGAGAGTTTCCCTCTTTTGTTGCTACAGCGTAGGTAGTAAGGACCAAAGAAAGATGAGTCCAGGCTGCCCTCTGCAAGAAGGTACCGTGTTGTACGTTTTATCTGCAACTGCTGAAGTCTCACCACTGGCTAGGAAAGAGTTCAATATTTAAGGTGCCAAAAAATATAAGAGTGAGATTAAGCATAACTGTGTAGCCACTGCGTGAAATTGCTGTGTGACTCAGCAGTCTGGATCTTTTTGTGTGTTGTATGAATATAAAAATATATTTGGGAAACTTCTAACTTTTGAAACTTCGGTAATCTTTTTCTTGGTATTTTACTTTTTAAACATTCAGTTGTTTGGGTTTTTTCCCCATGACTCTTAATACGGTTGATGTTTCAATATTCTTAAAGCTTAAAAGGCTAAGACTAGTTGTTGGATATTGGTTGATTCCTTTTCTTTTCTAAAAAGAATTATCTCCTTTTTTGTGTTGGAAATATAGAATTCCAAAGTGAATGTTTCTGAAGTAGATATATTTTTTGCAAATAGAAGATGAAAAAAGAAAACCACATTCCTTAAATTAGTTTAGAATTTAAAACATTTTTTTTTAACTAACTTTAATAATCTCAGTAGCGGTCAATATTATTGAAGTTTACAGAAACTCCTAAACTGTAGGAGTCATTACTTGAAATACTGTAAACAGTAGCTGCATGCGAACTCCGTGACCAGACTGGTTACCCCTTAAGGTACGGGAGGTAATTGTAATAGAATGCCAGTGTACTCTTTAAGGTCATCACAAAACTGACAGTACTTGATGTGTAACCCCTCATTTCAGTGGAAATTTAATTGGCACATTTTCTGTTCAGGTTCATTTTCATTGGCTGGAGCTTGAACCTGTAGCTTCAGGCCTGGCATTAAGTACACTCTGACAGAAAATTGGACTCTTAATTAGATGTGAATGTATAAAAAAAGACTCTGGTGGGCCAAAGCACCCAGCTAACAGTCAGTACTGGGGTAGGCTTTTACTCTGCATAAATGCAGCTTGTCCTCTAACCAAGGGTTAGAACATCTGAAAAACAGGAAGGTCACATTTCACATTTGTGTTTTCACATGTCAAATGCGGCCATAGGTGAGTGCTGGATTCAGGTATTAAGATCTTAAATGGGCTCAAGTAACTGTTAGCTGTGGAGGAAAGTGTTAATTACGGCAGCAGTGAAAATTTAACAGTTAATGGAGAGAGGGGGATCTCCTATGTACCCAGCATAGAGTTCTTGCCTTCCTCTAGCACTTGAAACTAGTCATATAAGAGGATGAGGATCAAACAAATAGGCATGACTAAGAGTCGTTGTTCGTTTAGAAATTCTTTGTCACTGAATCAGTAAAGTTCTAATGGGTTCCGTGCACCTTACTTTATATCTCAGTGTATGAAATAAGCTAGTTTGGATGAAATGAAATAAACAGTCTTCAATATTTATGCGTAACAGAAGCGCTGGTATTTTAATTTGAGTAGCTCCCAAGTAAAGAAAATCACTACAGTCTAAATACTAAATGAAAGTATACCATTACCTATGTGGTCATGAGGGAGAAAATACCACATGCTGTTGGAGCTTCTGTAGTCCTTTGTGAAGAGGGAGACTTGCTTGCCAGTCATTTCTAGAAAATTGTAAACTTAATTCCCAATTTAAGTTTTTCCACTTTAATTCTGTTTCAAGAAGTTCCAAAACTCGGAATATTAACTCTGAGCACTGGAAAGCTTTTGGAATAACTTTTTGTGCTCATTGTGTTACTAAGTTTATCATAGTCAAGTGCTCTTCGCTGTCCCAGGCCTTAGCACTCCCAAGAGGTTTTATCACCTTTTCACAGCAGTTCGTAGAATTCTTTTGGTTAGTCATCATAACACAAGGAGATGTGAATTGTGACGCTGAGTAGAGTTCCTGGAAAAATATGACCAAGTTGCTAAAGAATTGAATTTATAAAAGAAAAATCTTCTAGCCTGGTAGCAATGAGTAAGCAGCAAGCCTGGAGTTGAGGAGCTAAGGATAGGGATCGGATTTTGTTTTCTGTGTATCAGTCAAGTCACTGCTTTTCTTTGTAGTTCAACTTCTTAATTAAATGTACATAGAAACAGCTGTAAGTGGAGAATCTGTGTTCTTAGGGTCTATGTTTCTAAAGGCAGAGCATTGTGTAACAGCAGGAAATTTATCCTAGCTGCTGCCATCTTAACATCTTTTTTAAGAGCGTCTTGGTCTCTTGCGTGATGGTTTTAATTATGAATTTAGTGAGAAGTCCATTCTTCGTAGTCTGGCAGTAGATGTAGCTAAAAGCAAAATAGCTGATGTCCTGAAAGAGCTAAATATTCAATCTGACTGAGCAGAAACAAATGACTGAGTGTGGAGAGGCAATAGAGGAGCTGCAGATAGCTTAATAGATGTCATCAGTCAGAGACGCAAGAGCTGTACAACAGGCATGGCGTGGTGTTTGTGACCTGCCTGCACTGCAAGAGGGACGAAGAGCTCCATCCAGGACACTGGTGTGTTTGCAGCTGCAGGCAAGGACATAATCAACCTGGCATTTCCCAAGTGTCTTAAGAGGAAAGTCTGAGATACTATGGTTATTATCAAACTAATGTTGTCTTAAGATAAACCTGCTTGTTTTGGAATAGGTTATAGGGGGTGAAATAGTGTTCACTCCTAGAGATTCAGAGCTGTGTGCTTTCAAACTCACTTCTCCTGCCTGCTTCATGCATGATTCTAATAATGCCAGCATGTTTGTAGCTTCTACCTCAGAATTTCAGTATGATGAAATTCTGCAAGTGTGATGGAAGATAGCTTTCCAGGGCTTTATGTTTTCTGGCAAGCAGGTATAAGTGTTCTCTAAGAATCTTCCTATATCCCATTAAAAATGACATGCAATGAAATAAACTGGTGGGGTTGCAGAATGAAACCAAAAATGGAACAAAAATTTAAGTACTTGAGCTACTTTGTTGCTAAAAGCTGTTGAGAACACCCTACTTTCATTTTATGACAAAAAAAAGTTGGAGTAATTTTAGCAAAAGTGCACAATAATTCTGAAATAGTGTTATACTGGAAATTCTGAAAAAAATGTTGAATAAAGTCTATTGCTTTCATAATTGTGACAATCTCAGTTATCAAAATGGGGTTGTGAATTTTGTATTGTGCAATTTCCAAATGGAATCTGATAAGGATTTTTTTGCATATTGCCTAAAACAGGAATAGTTATGGATAAATTGGAATTTTTTTTCTTGCAGGAGATTATTAGGTCTTAAGGCTGTAAACAGGTTTAATTCTGCTTTCATACCTTACAGTGATACCCTACTTTGACAGGACAGTTGTGTTGAACTACTCTAGAGCCTCTAGGAGCTTTCTCAGTTGTTTTTATTTGGGATAGGTAGCATCTGTGGTTTGAAACAGCAAGTTTCACTTCATCAAACTCTAATTTACTATTTCTCTTCCATTACAGATGTTTTGTTTTATTTGTTGCACCAACTTTGTAAGTTTATCCATAATTATATTAAAATGATGGGATCACTTTGAGTTGTGATTGTTAGCTCAGAAATTACTGAAGTAGTTGTAGTGATTGTTACCAACATCTTGGTTAAAGGGGTGTGACTGACCAATGAAGCCCTAAAATGGAGGAAGGCTCAGAGGAGATGAGCAAGGGTGGTGTGTCTGGGAAGCTTGGAAGCTGGAGGAGTAATGCAGGGTGTGATGTTGTGCAGTTGTTGCAAAGAAGCTGATTTTATCTCAGCACAAAAGGGACTGGAGAGTGGCCTTTGGTTTAGACAAACTGATGATTGGATGCGCTGGTGGTGTAAACGTTTCTCCCATTGAAAGTTCCTTAAAAGAGTGTAAACATTGCCCTGAGTTAACTGGAGCAGAACGGAGGGAGTGAAAACGTATCTCAGCCAAACACAGGGCACAAAAATTAGACACCTAGCAGAAGCATTTTTAAGAGAGCACTGGACTTGAGCTGGCTTTGACCCACATATTCCTGACAACTGGGGCTACCCACCATCACGATGGCGAGTTGAGCCGTATGTTGCAATTGCTATATATTGCTGAATGTAACTTCTGTTTATATTGTAGTTCAGTACATTTTGTGTATCCCTGCTGAAACAGAAATCCCATGTAACACCAGCTATCTTCAGATAGGTCACGCATGAAGGGTATAATGTTTAATACAAAATTTACCTATCTAAATAACAGTAATAGGCTGAAGAAGAGACTGGCAATTTGTGTAGTGCTTAAAAATTTCCATTGAAGAGGATAGTTTCAACAGGATGTAAGACTTAAGGTTTCAGAAGTTACTAACTTAGAAAGTTGAGAGTTTCTGGTGGCTGTGACAATATGAACAAAATTGACTTGAAACTGAGCTGATGTTCACCCTATCAAATGTTTTATAGTAGGTGCTTAAAATGTTTTGTGACGTGTGAGTTTATTGCAGTTGGAAAGAGAGACTGGATTAATTTAGTCAGAGATTTCTATGTGATGTTTTGCACCCTCTTATTTATAGGTAGTGTTGCTGTGCAGGTGTAATTCCACACTGATGTGTGGGAAGTGGCCTGGTTTACTTTTCTACAGGAAAGTTTACTAAGAATAAAGCTGGCTTCTGGCTGGATAGGAATAGAGAAATCTTAGAAAAAGAACAGCACTGTGGCAGGATGCTAAAAATGATATTGCGGAGTTTAATTCTGTTTTATTTAAGAGCTTCAGAAATGTGCATTCAACACTAGGTATTTCAGACCCATCTCCAGTTTCGCTGTACTTGGATTGTTCAGACAGGACTACTTACAGAAGAAAGGTTCTAGTTACTCCAAGGTTCAGTAAGTGCCATTTGTTCATGATCCTCTGGGATCACTGTGGGAAAGGTTATCTTCCTCCAGGTTTTGTAAACTATTCTGCAATGGATTTCATCTGGCAAGAATTCAAGCTAGCCCAGTGACTCATGGGTTGAATGATTTAAAATCTCTCAGTTCTTTGTCGAATGAAATATTTGTTATAGACTGTTTTTGCTTGCTTCCATGTCTATATCGATTCTGTCTTCTGTGTGTGTTGACGATAGGAAAAGAATGACAGAAATAGTTGTTATTAGCAAAGTCCACTTTGTTCTTTATTTCAACATAATCTATTGTTCGTTGATGTCATGAAATACTGATATTCATGAAAGTTTAATGACAATTAAAGGGTTAAAAATACAGTACCTCGTCCTTGTGCCTATTCTTATATTGAGCGATATACTTTCACTGGAAGGCTAAAAGGACTGATTAAGATTCCTATCTTGCCTCTGGTTTAAAAGAAAACATCTGCATCATCTTTTTTTCCGAAGGGAATCTGAATAAAAAGGAAAAGAGAGAAATGCTTACTTTTAAAGAGCACATAAAAGTGCAGTTGCAGCACCACAGCGTTCACCCTAGGGCAGGAAAACCTTGTCCATTTTTGGCCCTAGAAGAGCTCTTCCTGTATGCGAGATGGGAGAGTATTTCCAGGCTGCCTCCTCATCGCTTCTCATCAGCCAGCTCACGGACTGGGAAACGCTTACCTCTGAGCCTGTGTGGCAGGGTTTCAGTTCGAGTGCCAGCAGCAATCGCAAAGAAGCTGGATGATGAAGAGTCATTCTAGGATTGTGTAAAACCTGATTGACACTGTTCCCTAGTTCGAAAGAAAAGAGGGTTCAGTCAGAACTACAGCATTTTGCAAACAGGTAGTGGCCTTTTAAGGCACTGGTAGTCTGCAGTAACCTCTAGCCTGAAAGATAGGAATGCTCTAAGTGGAGCCTATGGTGGCTAAGAGGAAGTAGACAGTATACTGCTGTCCTCATTCTGCTAAGGCTCTATTGTCCAAACGTATTTCTGTTTGACTAGTAGAAATATTTTTTAGCAGTAGAAGACTTACAAAGGGAGTGTGTGTATATGTTTACCAGTGAAAGAATTTGGATCTCTAGCAAACAGACAGTACTTGTGAAGGGGACCTTTGGGAAGCTCATTGACTGGTGCAAGCACTGAGCTGAGGTACTAGGGAACTTCATAGAGTCACTGGGAACAGAAGGGACAGGGATCTTGTAATTGCTAGTAACATTTCTGTGTTGGGAATCTAGGGATTCTGTTGCTTGACAGCAGTATTTCTGAGGGGGAGGGCACGTAAAAGCTGGCCTTTCTATTGGGTTGTACTGTTTAGGTTTTGGTAAAAACTGTAGGTCTGGGTGTGAGATTCCCACTAGTATTTTAATTTAAAGACTTGCCAGCTTTTGTCCTATATTGGATTGTAATTGCAAATGTCTACTTTAAAAAAAAACCCAAACCCTAAAACTAGCTGGTGAAGGATCGAAAAAGTACACAATGCCTAGTTTGGCTCTCAAGATGGTGGTTTGATCTGCTCTACATAGAGACAAACCTTTTATCCTATGGTGATTTTATTTTTGATTGGAGCGAGTAACAATATTAAAGCCAGACATCTAATTAAAAACACGTCCTCTTGCAATTCGACACCCGTGGTTATACCACAGGTCTGTATATGATCTGTATGTGATGTAGAGGATTCTTTGTGATAAAAAGCTAAGGCATTAGGGAGAGTACACTTAAATTTAACAGGCAGAACTCTCTAGGACACTGATATTGTTAGATGAGAGAAGTGAAGCAAAAATAGGACTGGAAGAGCTGACGCACGAAAATGCTGAGGTCAGAATGAAAACTGGTTTGTCTGAAGATGGCATAAAGCTGAAGGAACTGAGACTTTACCTCTGGCAGTTTTTTTGAAGTTGTGGTTGCCTTCTTATGTTGCAGTGGCTGTGTTATTTTTTTTCATTTTCAGGTTGCTGTTTGTGGTGTTCTATTCAGAGAGAAAAAGAGTTCAGCCTCTAGATACGCGCATAATCCAGAGGAATTGTTCTAATGTACTTTCTTACATAACAGCTCTGCATTTATTCTCCCTGAAGAATGAGCTAGTCAGTCCAGGACCACAGATAGATTCTGCTAGGCTTTTTTAGGTAAATGCATTATCAGGGAGAGTCTATTTTACATTTTACCTCCTTTCCTCATGACAACTTAGTTAATGGTAGATTTTTCTGGAAAGTAGTAATGTTTCAGAGATTCAGGAGAACCTTAGGCAGTATGTTGCAGTGCCTTTGAGATCCTTTTAAGCAAACACTCTTTTAATTGCAGCGCTGGGATGAGAATTTCCTTTTCAAGACTTTCTACCCCTCTGAAGAGCAGCACTTTTTCAGCTGTGTTTTGGGCTACTGAGAATGCGTATCAGTGGGGTAGGTGAGGATGCGATTACCACTCCTGCATGCGTAGGAATAGTGAGATACAGAACTAACAATTTGCGCAGACAGATGGCATTTCTGTTTATCTTCTAGGATCTGTTGGCATAAACTATCCTCTGGTTGTCTAGCAGTCATTACTGCAGACTTCTAAAGAGGCAGGTTTGATTGGGTTTTTTTGCATTACTAGTGTTTTGATATTTGCGGGGCAGATCCAGGAGTATGTTGGAATGTTCTTGGTAAAGATACAACCCCCCAGTATTGAGGAAGAACAAGATTGTCAGGTAGTATAGTTCCTTTTTTAAATAAGAACTAATGAATTAATGAAGCTGGACTCTGTACTTGACCTTGGAAATGTTTAATATTAGTAGTCTAGAGGAATCAAGAGAAACGATCAGCACTGAGCAACAGGTTGCTTTTTTTTGACATCATTTGTTCAGATCTCTTAGGCCTTTTCAAAGGAAAAAACCTGTAAATCTGACTTTGTTTTATTGCTAGTATTGTAAATGAGCACCTGGGATGCTATTAAATTCACAGGTATCCTTGGTTCTGTCGCTTTTGTTCACCAAGTAATGGTTTACTTTCATTTAAGATTAGAAGTCCTGCTACAAAGTGAAAACCTGTTTTGATACCAATGTGAAAAGGCACCTCTATACCTAAAGAAGAATTGCCTATAAATAGATAGCAGTGACGTTACTGCAGTTGAGGAAACCTCATTCCATTAAAAAATCAGTGAAGAGTAATGCTGAATAATTAATGAATATGATTTAAGTCCATTTAAAAGCAATGACACTTTTTAATGGTCCTGTAATATTTATAAGAAACTCTTACCTCCCGTAATTCTAATGAATGAATTTTCCTGACCCTTACTGAAAGTTACACCTGTAAAATCGTCTTTCAGCTTGCTAAGAGAGCGTCTTTTGTTCAAAACCACAGTTCATTTACATCATTTTTGTAATATCTTCAGGCTCTTTTGTTTGGCATAGTGTATTTCTTGTAAGTCACTTCTAGTTAACACCTGACTGCTTTAAGAAGGATTAGAAGTCGCATACATGGACTTAAAGAATGGTTTGGTTGAAAGGAACGCTAAAGTTCCAACCCTGCTGCCATAGGCAAGGACACCTTCCACGGGATCAGGTTTGGACACAAAACACATTTTGCTAAAAGGAACATCATTTTCATGTTTTTGATACAGAAAGTCTAGAATGTGTCAAAAGTTTGAGGTGACAAAACTATATACAGAAGGATTTTGTTTCTTTGCAAGTACCAAAATTTTTCCACTGTCCTTACTGTTAAGGTGCTTAATAGTTCATCTCACTTCAGTGAATTAATTGCCATTAAGGAGTTCTGCACTGGGTAGTAGGAAGATAATGTGCTTAAAATTTCAGGATAGATTCAGTCCACCACATTCAACATATTCCATGAGTGATGGGGTATGTGAAAGGTCCAGTTCGAGCTGGAGGAGCCATGGTTTGGAATGGTAATCACCTGCTGCCATTTGCCTTTATTTCCAACCTATTAGCAGGCTATTTGTACTCCTAGGGAAGCCTTACCGGAAAAACACAGCAGCATAATGATATGAGTATGTAGTGCCCATTTATGTCTGTGCTCATCACGTGGCATCATGAGGCCTTCCTGCTTTTTTCAACCCTGCCTTTTCTGTTAACAGAATGACTGTGTATGCCAGCTTTCCCAGCTAAGGGCCTATGGGCTTTACAGATCTAGTGAAGAAAAAGCTGGAGTTTGCAATTTCATACTGTATCAAGATTTCCGTGTGACTGATGGGGAGTGTTCTGAACATCCAATGCTCTCTGGACTGTAGAGATGCTTAAAACCATGGCTGTATGCTAGCCACCGTTAGCCATTAAGGATTCAGAGTGAATGTCCACTTCTGAAAGTGGGCAAGATTAAAAAAGAGTGGATTACATTCATCATGTTAATTTAGGAGGAGATCTGAGTTCTTGGCCACCATCGTACTGAGACTATTCATGCCTATAGCTCTCACAGCCCAGGAATATTGCAATGTATTCCAATGATCAGGCTACAGATTAAGCTGGTGTGAACCCAGCCTTGGCCCCTTTACTCAAATTGAGATTTCGGCAAAAAAAAAGCAATATGTGTTGGGGTTCTGCACCATATTTTGTGCTTTCAGTGCTGTTCATGTATTTTAACTGATAACCATTTTGCATAAATGCAGTTACCATCACTCTTTTGATGATAAGAAGCCAAGGTCACTCATTTCGGGTAGATTGGAAGAATGTAATTTTGTTCACCTTGCCTTTAGGGAAGATCTGGAGTCACATTTTACTCTTTTTCTACTGACTTCCAGCCTATGTGTCAAGCATGCCTCAGAGCTGGACATTTAGCAACTTGTAAAAATTTCATGAGATTTTTAGGAGGAGGTAACTTTAGGCATTCTGAAGTCTAGAATTCATCTGATGAGGTTTCATACTGAAATATTTCTAAAATTTTTGACTAAATAATAAAACTAGCTTTTCTTTCTTCCTCTTAAACGTTACAGGTCAGGGTACGGCAGTTCCTTCTGATTGCTTCATTGTTATGAATCTTGAAGCGAATTGAAAATTGGTGTTATGGGGGATACGAGCAAGGCAATGGAAAACTCTAGTCAGGAAGACAGGAACTGTAAATTGAGCTGTGCAAAATGTTCATAAAATAGGAAACAGCATAACATGCTGGTAAGATGTTGTTACAGTCTTGAAACACAGCCCAGGTTTCCCTTTAGTCAATAATCAGACAAATGCAGCACATTTTTTTAAATGAAAGAAAACTGGTCAACATTCACAAAAGTGCTGGTCACTGTGGGTTTGACTGTTAGACATACTCTAAAGTTTTGTAAAGAAAATTACAGGAAGCAAAGCAACTGAGCAATAAAGTTCAAGGAGTTTAAACCATGGTAGATCAAAACAGAAGCAAATGTCTGCATAAACCCCCCACAGTATGAAACTGCCTTGTTTGTAATGGTTTCATTCCTAACAGGTGTTTGAGATGAGCTGACCTCTTGCCAGCAATGTCATTATCACCTATTGCGTTACCCAGCTAATACCAGGCATTTGTTGTCAAGTTCTTCTGCATGCTTTTCAAACTATATTTTAGATGCTATAACACTCAGTTTCTTTAGCCTGTTTCCGTTTATTGATTATGAGTTTGTACATGGAAATTCCATCAACAAGTAATTGGTGAGTTGAGAATGAAAATTTCTTATGGTGTTTTTGGATGATATAGAATTCAGTGTTCTGTGGTAGTCTAAAAAGTGGCGGGTTAAACATTTTGAAAATCAAAACTTAACTGTAGAAAAGGATAATTATTTGGTCACTTTTCTTTAGAGACAAAGGCCAAATTCTTTCTACCCTCTTCTTTGGCATTGATGTCTATTTAATTTTGAAGCAAATTAGTAAGTAGATATAACAGAGTTATATGCCCTAGAAATTTCTGGAGATACACAAAACCCAGCTGGACATGGGCCTGTACAACCTACAGTAGCTGCTCCTGCTTGAGCAGGGAAGTTGGACTAGATGATCTCAAGAGATGCCTTCCAAAATAAATGATTCTGTGATTCTTAATTTGCTTGATGATAGACTTTAAAGTTTACTTGTGTATTTTTCATATTCCTTTGATGTGTCAGCACAAATTTTAAAAACTGTCTGAAATCATGAACAGAAAGCGTTAACAACATGTTAAGAGAAACAAATGCTAACAAGTTCTCAGATTAATGTGTTATGTAAGAAACAGAGGAACATAAAAGATGGATCAGCTACCTTATCTTGATGTTAATGTACAACCCATCTGGGGGAGAGAATGGAGTATTAAAAGTGCTATACCAGTAAATTCTACTGGCTCTCATAATATAAATCTTCTGTTATTGGTACAAGTACCATAAGATCTATAAGTCTTTCAAAGGCATGCAATATATACTGAAAACATTAGTCATCATAACAGAGCACATTAATACTTAGTATAAGTAACTCATCCCTAACAGTAAGAGATTGTAACAAGAAGTTTTGATTATTTTGTTACAGATCTTGAGAACTGAGTTTGAATTTCCACTTCTGCATTAAAACCCCAAAGTACTAAACCAAAAACATTTCAGTAAGACAAAGGTTTCTTGCCCTTTTCTTGTTTCAGCTAGAAGCAGTATGAGCAAAAGATGCTGGATTCTGATAGTGACGATTTGGATCTCCAGATCCTGTGGGTAGTTAGTCCACCCAAAATGTGATTACTTTAGAGCGAAGTGCCTGTTGCTCTTGATCTTCGCCATTCAGGCAGCTTCTGATTTATACAACTCGCGTAGTGCATTCTACTTTATTCTTGGTTCGGTGCAGATCTGCTAATGTAAGCGTTTTGTATAAAGTGTTAGCAGGTACATGGGTCCCAGGTTCCTTGGCGTGTATTGAGGGTAGCTCTACAGCTGAATACGAAGAGGAATGGTAGAAAGTAATTAGAGCCAGATGTAAAGAAAGAACAAAAAACCTGAATATCTGGGACAACAGAGAAGAAAGCTGAGAAACAAATTACCTCAAATCTTTCATCTGTGAAACTAACATTTTATTCCAACTTTTCTATTAGGCATTTAAATTCGTGTTAATTATTCAAAGCTGCAGATTCAAGCCGGAAGCAAGCGGTAGGCTAGAAGCACGCTTCGGCCGTTTGTCAGCGCGGCGTATTTCAGCACGCTGGACAGGGACCTGATCCCAGCTCCCTGCCTGTGCCTGGGAGGACACTGCCGTAGCAGGGACGGGTTTCCTTGCACATAAGGATAACTATAGTTATCATGTGATGCCATTGAGGAAGACAAGATTCCAATTATTGTTTCTCCAACAAAAGGAGAGAAAAAATTTCTTCATACATTATTTCAGCTTCTCAGGGCTGCCTACATCTTCGTGTTCTTGCTGGTTTAGGCTGTGCTGTCTGGTAGAATTAAGGTGGCTAGGACAACTAGATGAGTATGGAAAGACTATAAATTAGCTATAAATTAACCCCAGAGTCTGGGTCAAGTGCTTAGTGGAGCACAAGAATGTATAGCCTAGCTCTAAACTATTGAATAGATTTACATCCTAAACTTTGAGGAATAGCCTCTCCAATGCCCTATCTCATCCTTCTCTATCATACAGATTCCCCTGTTATTCCTGACAAAGCCTGTCTTAACTAGTTAAAGAAATGAAATTTCAGTGGAAAGTCCATTGCGTGGAAGGGCCTTGTATAAATGTGAACTTTCTAAACTTAATCAACCATTCAGAAAATCTCTGTCCATTCTAAAAATTGTTATATCAAATGAGGGTAGGAATAGTATAGGATCTGTTGTAAGATTATAAAATGCTTTCAGTCTGAAAATGCAAGGATCCAAAATATTTCCTTCTCCTTCTGGCTGTAAAGAATAATTCATGTTCTTGAAATGAAATCTCCCCTGCCAGAATTATAGTGCTCTCTGCTTCCTTAGTGTGTTTTATTGTGAGGAGACAACTTTTATTTATCTGCCATAGAATTGGAATCTGATGTCATCAGCTTCAGTTGGGTATTCATCATACAAGTCATTGTACGGCAATAGAATTCATCATAGAACAAGCTACCTCTCCATCAAGCAGGGCTTTGGACCGGTTGACCTCCTGAGGTCTCTTTCAACTGAATTTATTCTATGACTCTATTTTTACCATCTGTTTCTCCAACTGTCTACAGAAATACCAGGCCTTCTGGAAGGTACAACCTTCAACCTCCTTTCACGGCCTTTTTAAGAACCAGAAGGATAATGTGTCTAGTCACACTGTTATCCAGACAACTAATTAAAAATGCTTTGTGTTTCTTCTTATATCCTGGTGTATTTAACAGGTGCCCATGCATGCCTTGAATTAGGATTGATTCTGCCTTGAAC
>NW_010392397.1:43769-75040 GCF_000710305.1 Buceros rhinoceros silvestris | reverse complement strand
ATGAGCTTTTAATTTCTGTTTCTTAACTCACTGCTGATGTTGCCAGATGTGTAACAGCCCTCTTCAGATGGGTAGAGAGAAAGTAAATCTGGTTTCCTCATAAAGGAGATTTGATAAGAAAAAAATCAGTGGTTGGGGGTAAAACTGTGGAAGAGATGTGGGTTTCAAATCAAAGAGAAAATTATGATGAAACTCAATATTTGAAAATGTTTCGTGGCATGAAAGTGGTTCTTCAGTACATTGGCGATGGAAGGGAAGAGGAGGTGGAAGGGAGGAAGGTAAGAATGATGTGGAATATGAACTTTAAAGAGTGATTCAGGAAGCCTGTGTGTGCTTTGATAGATTTTTGGCTGTAACTGACAGCCAAAAGAAAAAAATAGAAAAAAGAAAAAAAAACTCCCAAAGGCCAAAAAGGGAAATTGCAAGGGAGTTATTTTGGTTGGTTTCTTCTGGCACCAGGGCTGAAATCAGTAGGAGTTTTTCTATTAATTTCTGTACGAGAAGGACTATGTCCTAAAAGACTCCTACAAGCACGTTTTAAAACATTTGCGTTGAATGGTAAAAACACAGAGATATAAAACTCTACAAATAGCAACTGTCGACTCAGAAGAAGGAATATATCCTAGCGAGACATCTTACACCATGTGTGAGGCTGCCTATTTCTGGCAATTTTGTCATTGCACCCAGACAAATGGTGGTAATAGCCAAATGTAAGAATAATGACTAATACAAAATCTGAAGTGAGCATCTTCTAGTTTTTCCATATGGCTATGAACAGGATTAGATTCTTTCCAGAAATCTCCAAACTATACTAAATTTTCCTTGAGCTGTAGCAACGTACTAGATGTTGAGTTGTACTGTACAATAAAAACCACTGAAAGGTTATGTAAAGAAGTAAAGAATCATGTTTCTTCCTGGTTTAGTTGGCTTTTTTGAGTACCCTAATCCAGGTAATCTAATCAGATGAAATGAGTAAGAGTAGTACAAAGCTCTGAAAAAACTTTTCTCTAAGATATATATAATACATGATTTTTAAAAAATGTTTTTCTGTAGGAGTACATGATATTGTAATAAAACACAACTTTGGTGATTAACATTGTTAAAAATTTAAGCCAACTGTGCAAGAGAGATGGAAAGATCCTCACTTTTAAAAAGTTAGGGTTTTTTTACCCAGAACCTCATTTCTCTTGTACTCCTAGAAAGCACGTGTGATCTGTGAAGTCCCACGAATGTGTCTGTAGACTGGGATAGCAGAAGGAACACCTGCATTCCTCGCTCTGCTCGTATATACATTCCATTGTCACCACACAGATCTTTGGTCAGGCGCAGTACATTGATTTTTATATTCCCCGCCAGGCTTGTTGAGGCTAGGCAGGTCTGAAGAACGTGGCTAAGAAGGAACTTAATGCAGTTATGCCCAGTTTCTTATCTTTGAGTAAATGGAGGGCTTTGAAGTACTAATCTGTTGATCTGAAAACAGTGTACAGCACTAAATAGCTTTACCAGGGTTGTAATTGCTTTTCATGAAACCTTTTTAATGGATGTAGAGTTCCACAAAGTGTAGTTGCTTAGTGCTTGTTCTTTTTAACTCTGAGGTTACATGTTGGTACTTTTGAGAGATGAAATGTTTAAGTAACATGCTGTCAAATTAGTAAATCGTAACGTTTGCTGCTGCCAAACCTTAAATTGGCTTTTTTTTTTTTTTTTTGAATGGCTTGGAGGTGCTTTATTGTAAGAGAATGTCAGGCAAATAAAAGGAAAGGTCAAAGGGAGACTTTTCCTTTTAATAGCTAAAGAAGAGTAAATACCTTAGTAAATCTTAATAGACCTATGGAACTCTCTGAAGTTTCTGAAGTTAAGCCATTCTAGGAAAGCCCTAAGGATATAGCATTTTCCTGTGCTTCCGTTAGCATTCGTCACAGCTGCCAGTCACAGAAGTTGCATGTTATTTAGATCATATGTCATTATTCCAACAGTGTTTATTACAGACTCTTAGATATGGGATGTGGTAGTACGTGGGCTAGCTTGAGGGGGAGGAATATCTGCCACCTGTCATCTCCTGGCCATTGCACGTGAACTATGACCTGCCTCACTGTCTTGGCCACAACACTAGTGTGTTACCTTTGCTAATATTTACCAGTGGAGTACAAGATTCACAGAAATAGGCATGCAAAAGAATTGCCATTTTGTCCCACTTACACATCAGTCAAAGTGGTCAACCAGGAGGTAAAAGCTCTGTGTATTGGCTGTTCTCATGCACTGAGAAACAAGGTCCCCTGGGGCCAGTGTAGCCAAGACCTTAGTCCTCAATTCCACACTTTATCCCCAAGACAGTTAGGCTTGTGTTCCTTTGTGACCTCACTTGCTTCTGGTTTGCACTGAAGTGAAGTAACCCCTTCATCTTCAGTGAAATCATTATAACATGCAACAACATTTGCTGCAGAAAGAGACACGTAAATTGATTCTCATCATGTTGGTCAATCATTTAATTCTAAATCAAAAATTGAATAATTGTTCAGGTTAATGTGGTTACATATCAAACATTCTACTCGGGAAAATTAATTTTGTCGCGCGTAGAAGCTTAAACAATACAGACTTTTTCCCTTCCACCCCAACACGGGCTGAGGAAAGACTGTGCGTTTAGGCATTATTGGGGTAGCAATCGAGTTGGCCCATGAAAACATCTTACATTGCTAGGTAATTAGAATGGCTATAAAGACTTCTAGGAAGAATGTAACTTGTTCAGTACCAGCTGCTGCTCTCTATTCAGTTATCTCACACAAAGCAGTTTGAAATAAGTGGTTTGGGTTTTGTGTTCTTTGGAAATTTTCTTAGATAAAGAACTAAAAGCAGTGGGAAATCACTGTGAAAGTGCAGTATCAGAACTCTCCTGTGTTAACTGCTTGCTCCCATTTACTTGTATCAAAGCACTTTTAAGAGCCTGCAATTACAATTCAGATACTCAAATTAGCCTGGTTTAAAAGACAGAAAGGAGTTTGGACCTCCCTAAGAAGTGAGGGACACGTTTAACTGAGGAACAAAAGGCAAATTAGTAGTTACAAAAGGGTGTGAAATTAGCTGTTCCCAATGCGGTCTGATGCAGACAGGTAGGTATCTTTCTCTCCTTTACCTTGGAAGATCTTGAGTGTTACCAGGATCTATTCCCAGACTTTTCTAGATGAAGACCTAAATGTTTTGCAAAGTTTCAGAGACATTTTAATTTCAAATTTTCACTTGCATGATAAAAATGGTGAAATGGAAGCTCTCTTTTTGGTAATCTTTTCCAGAAAATGTTCATAGCTAGAGAAGTATAAGGAAAAAAATAAAGCCAAGCATCTTTATATCATGCTTTAGCTGTCTTTGTTTTGTTTAAAACTTTGTACACTTAAAAAGTCTCTATTTTAAATTAATAATGAATAATCCCAGCACTGCTAGGGTCTATCCATTTGAGAGAAGGGTTTTTTAAATGTTGACAGCACATAATAAATTAAGTTTATAGGTGATTTACTTTATAGCTTTATAGAGACTATTTTGCTTCAGTTTCCCTGTCTACAAAATGCAAATAAAAGTACATCCCTGTAAATCTCCCTTAAGAATTATTTTATAGATTTTATTAGGGATTTAAGAAAGTAATTTAAAACTGTTCCTGAAGCTATGTTTACCAATTTATTTGAGATTTGTTAAAGTATCTAGAGACAAGGCTATGCAAGGGAGTATAGAGATTAAGGCTCTCTTTGTAGTGGGAGGACACAAGGGCTGGCTAAAGGAAGCTCAGTACTTCTCCATCCATGAGGTGGGGGAATATACATCCTTAGTTTATTGATTAAAAATTCAGAAATAGAGATGACCTATTCTCCCAGGTAGGTGAAAATTATAAAACAGTAGTAAAGCAGGCGTGGCACAGGGACTTAAGCTTAGCTGGAAGATGAACAGCTTTGATCCAAATGCTGTATAGTTCCATTAGTGCTTCACCTCATCTACTGGGTTCACTGTGTTTTGACACAGCACTCAGGATGTGGCTACACACCTCTGCAGTTAACCCAATACTGTGCTGCGCTGTTTGATTTTCCTAGGCTGGATCTCTGGGAGTCTTTGGAATGATCTCTAGTTCACAGTTCGGAGATGGCCTGCTTGCAAAACAGTTCACCTGGTCAAGCTGGGATGTGAACCACTCCCTTAGACTTGCCTACTCCTGTTAGATTAAGTAAGGTATGGTGGAATATAGTAGATTCCATAGCAACAAAGCAAAAGGTTATGGAGTAAGTTGTCCATTAGACAGTGAGAGAAATGGGAAAAAAAAACCCCAAATGGCGTTCTTCAGATGTTTGTATGAATGATTGAGTTGTGCTTGACCAAAGGAATGTCATAACAGGTTGTTACAAATTTATGTCTTGTAAGCTGATAGAATGCAGGATGAGTTAGGAGGAGAGAGCATTTTAATATGTGTAAGTAATAATCTAAAAATCGGAACTTTTCAGGCAGAAGGAAAGTGAATAGATTGTTAATGACATTTATTCATACATAGCAACACCCTCTTTTTGTAATCATGTCTCTCTTCCTTTTAAATTTCCTTTTATTGAACTGTGGAAGCAGTTTATTTGGTGCATAAATGGTAATAAAGTTTACAGCTATTTAAGTTGTCTTAACACTCTGAGCAAGCCAATCAAGATTCAGAAAAAGGTGTTACTGTTCCTAATGAGCTAAATAAAACCTGTAGAACTAGGTAAATAGAATTAGAGAAAATTGGAAAAAAAAATTTTAAACTTTTTTTTTTCCTCCTTCCTCCTCCTTATTTCAAGATCTATCTGCCTCAGGAGTTCAAAGTTCTGCTATGCCATGTTGTTATTCTTCCAGCAGAAAGTTTTAGCATTCTGGTATATTCAAAGCAATACTTAAGATTCCAAATTGTTCTTATGTAAGGAGATTAATTTATATGCTGATTAATTTTCAGGGCCGGTTGTCTTCCTCTGCCTTTGTCATATGTATCACTTGTTAGTAATCGATTTTCTTTAACCTCTGTACACCAATTCTGATGGTACATGAATTCATTTGTTTGCTTTATGCCCTTCATTTGTAACACTAACTGGTATCTATATTCTGTGATAGAACTTGATTCTGAAAGGTGCCTGAATGCTCCTAATTTTTTCTGTGTTATGAGTGCGGAGCACTTAGCAGAACAAGGCAATTAGGAAATAAATATTCCTTTTTGAACTGTTCCACTAAGTTGAATGTCATTAAACAAGGGCTTTTTTTTTAAAACAGAAGCCTACAAATTCATGCTGGTACCAGACTATCTAGTTTACTTGGAGCAGAAATTGATTTAGTAGCTTAGTAGTATGGATCATTCCATATGGAATTTTTCCATTTTGTAAGAAACATACCGTTTCTTACATGGCTGGAAGATGAAAATATCAAACCACTAAGAGTATCATGGTTCCCCTCCCTTCCATTAGTTTCCTGCAGTGAATTCAATTTAAGACAGCTAACATGGATGTTAGATTTGATGCTGTTCCCAGTCTAAGAAGTGGAATGAGGGAAAGACCTATGTGAACTGACATCGTCCATCAAACTAAAAAAAACCCCAAACTTCTCGATCCTGCTGAGGCATGTGCTTATTTGGTAAGCTGGGTCACGCCACTGTGTGTGGGATTCTGTGGAAAAAAGCTGGGTATCAGCTGGTTACCCTTTCTGAGGGACAGAGGGAAAAGAAAAAGGAAGGCTAACAGATTATATTGCGTTCCAGAAATTGATGTCTGGCTTGATTTTCTTATTTCTGCATGCCAGGAAATTCTCAAGTACTTTTCTGAAGATAAGTGAACATACTCATCGTAGCTTACTTATGCCTGTTAAGCCTTTGTATGAAATATTTCATGAGAATTATGTAAATATTTTGACTGGTTGTGCCTTTATATTCAGAGTGCATTGTGGATGACACATGAATGTATCAGGATGAAGCTGTGGCAGCAAAGGCATGTAAGAGATTGTGAGTGTTTTCAAAATTATTTTTTATTAATGGAGCCAGCAATAGTAAAAAACACCGTTATGCAAATGGGCTACAGTAGAGTAACGCATACCTAGCATAGGCATATTAAGGCTGACAGGACTGTGGCAGAGATATTTTTGAGACATAGTTTGTAACATGGAGACACATGTATGGTAACAACTTGTTTTCAAATCTGAAGGGACATTTTGTACTTTTATTTCTCCTTCTGGGCAGCAGATGTGGTTGTGTGGTTTTTTTGTTTTGTTTTGGGTTTTTTTTAAATAATCATGAAGGCTGACGAACATGAGATACTTGCCAAAGGAGAACGGTATGTATGGGATTGTGTACTTTTTATCTAAGTTTCTTGCAAAGACACAAAGAAAAATGTGATTTAATCAAATTGGTGTGTGTGTTTGTAAATGTAAAGCAGTATGTAAAGAAATGTAAGTGGTGTAGTAGTAGATCATAAATGTATGTAAGTATGTTTAAAGATTTTAAATGTCCATAGGTCAGGTTTCATCCAATGGATTACAGAAACTATAAAGAAATTAAAAGTCTTCTAACTGCTTTGTAATGATAAATGTTAGCTTTGAAATCTTAGAACATAAAGTCGAAGTTCACTATATTTGCTCAGAGTGGCAGATCCAGTCAGTAGGGGTGGTTAGATCCCTTCTCATAGTCAGTTGTAGATTTGGACTTGGTATGTTGTATTGTTATACGAGCTACGAAGATTTAACCAAGGGAAGCACCATGAAATCCTTACGTTTTGTTTAATGGATATTTCTTTTAGCATTGATAATAGAAGCTTCAATTATAGCAAATGTCACAGTTGTGTTTAGCTGGCCTGCTTAGTTTTATTCTAAATATATCTACAATCAGTTTCATACCTTTGGTTTGCAGCAATGGGGAGGGGGGCAGAACAAAATTACAATGCTACCAAATCTCTTTGTTTACATACTTCTGTGTGATACTCTAACCATCCTGTTACCTTTTTGGCTTTGAAATAAATGTATTTAACTTTTAATTTTATGCAGCACATAATTTTCTAGACTTAAGACTATTTTTATAACTTCCTTCTGAACCCTTTCCGGTTTGTCAGAAACCTTTCTGAATCATGGAGAAATGAATCAGTAAAAGCCTCACTAATGCCAGACGTTGCCATTAAATCATTTCCCCACTCCTACTTGAAGTTTCCTAGAATTTGCGTCCAAGGTCCATGTTAGCCCACTTAGAGGACTGCAGTAAGACGTTTGTTTCTGTTGGCTTCTTTGCATTATTCTTAAACTTCTTGCTAGTATTTTTCCCTTTTCCTTTTTAGATTTAGAATAGGAATAGGCCACTCAAAACATTATGCTAAGTAACATATGAGAGCACTTAAGCACATGTTTAGTTCTCTGACACGACAGAGATTTGTATGTTCCCTCAAACTGCATATGTACATAGTACTCTGAATACATAACAACTGCCGGACTGAATTTTGAGGTCAACTGATTAGTACTTTAATAATAACATTTGCATTGTGATATGGCAATGAATTATTAATATAAGGAAATTAAATATAAATTATAATAATTCCTCCAAATATTCATGTGCATCTTAAAATACAGTTTTGAATTGTCTGCATTTAAAACCTTATCCTTATTTAATGTCCTTACACGTTGAAAGCATTAGTTGTCTGGCAAAATTTTAACGAAGCAGCAGCAGCAAACAGCATTTGTCTTTGCAGCAGGCAGTGTGTGACATTTCTTCATTTAAGATTCTCTTCATGTACTATCGGATGAATTCACACATTGTATTACCCAGCACGACCTTAGTGAAGGTTCTTTACGTTACTTCTCAAGTTTTGTCATCGTCTTTTTGTGGTGTTTCCATATGCATCTGTAAAATGGCACTTGCTCATAAATATGTTTTTCTCTATTTTGAGAAATAATATAGGAGTGCTTTAGTTTGCAGAGGTCTCATTTGTTTGTGACTACTTGAATACTTAAGGGTTTTGGAAACTGTGGTTTTAGTCCAGCCCTTGCCCAGAGAAACACAAGGCCATTTTATTGATGTAGTCTCCTCTCTGCCTGGAACTGCATTGGCTCTTCTGCAAATGTTTTATTATTACATGCTTAAAATAGTGTGTTAACTTTTTTATGAATAAAGGAGGAGAATGAAGTTGTAAGCAATAATTTGACACAATGAGGGAGGTTTGTAGGCAGCTTGTCTCAGATTTGCTTATGAATAAAAGGTTGAAAGTCCTCAACCTAATTCCTGGAGTGTAAGACAGAAATACTGAAACATTTCATGTCACAAACCCCCATTATGAATGTATAGGTGTCTCTTGCAAAATGTCAAAGGTTGATCAGGGCATCACTTCAGAGAATTAACAGATGTCCACAACACAGATATGTAATAAGGATATTAGTGGGGTTTCTCCCTCCCATTCAACACATGCACACACCCCCGTTTACCTTTTCCTTGTTTTGCAGTGTGATTTGTTCCTTTATCAGTTACACTGTAACACACACCACCACTGGACCTATTGAGTAGTTTTTCTCAGTGCTTAATAACCTCTAAAAAATACTTCTCTTGCATGTTCTGTCTAAATTTCTCAACTAACATTTTTTCTTCACTTTCATCTGTTTAAGGGGAGAGTACGTGATAAAGGCTCTGATCTTTTTCTTGTTCATTGTGATCCTTTCCCAATGAACCAGCTGTAGAAAACAGTTCATTATCTCCTCTGAGGAAATTTCTTGGTTTTTTCGGGAAATGTAAATTTGCTACACTAGAGGCATCTTTTTCACTGTAAGTTTGCTCTTTTTAGATCACCTTTTTCTTTTTCTTTAACAACAGTACTGAATTATGTCCTGGAATTAACTGCAAAGGAACAAAACCAATAACATACTTTCTGAGTATAATTGAGTATGATTAATTCAGGAACTGCATTGTTGTAGTATGTGCTTGTAATTTCTCAGCTGTGTGTTTTCCTACTTCCTACTCAAAACTGGGTTAGCAATGCATAGATTTAGGTGGAGGAAATATATTCTAAATTTTTCTGAGTCTGCTGATTCGTACAGGCTTTTATGGCTTTTTCATTGAATAAGGGTTCTTGGTGACTTGATCTAGACAAACCCGATTGTTTACTGTTGTCTGATTCAGTTCCCTGTCTGTAATGCGATGATAATGCGGCTTTGGGCAGGCTTTGTGTTGCATTGCTGGACTACAGCTTAGTTACGTACCTGAGCAGTGACACTTAGAACTGAACTCAGGTCAGTTCTGGGCTCCTGTAATACGTGTCATACAAATAAGGTTATTATAGTAAGGTTATTAGTAGTGATGGATTATTAATAATCCTTTTAAAACAGGATTTCAGACTAAGTAAAAAGAGTTTCTTGGTGTGCTCTCTGCATCCTAAAGGTGGGTGGTGCCCCAGAAGTAGTGTAAACAATACACTAAAACTTGTACATACGGCATTTGCAGACAGGCTTCTGCCAGCATTTTAAAAGATCACCGTGCTCTTTGTTTTGTTTTCCTGTGTAATCACGAGTATTTGAGACAGCTTTGCTGGAATTTGGCATTAAGTGGACACCTGTGTCACCTAGCAGTGGATGTGGATCTACAGTAGAAAAAAGCGTTCCAAGAGCTAAAACATAAGGAAGCTTGGGAGGCCTTTGTTCTTTATCTGAGGTTCTGCGTGACTTTGAGCTGTGCTGTAGAAACCGTATGTGAAATGGGGATAATGGTTATTCTTAATTTTTTTTCAGGGTCAGGAAAGACTGATTTCTAGGCTGAAGGAGAAACCTCCATGCTAAATTGTGCTCTTTGTGCTGGGAGTAGAAAGCCTGTTCTTGCATTGTACAAGGAAAAAGTCTGGACAAGGGAGGTGCATACAGTGGAGTGCATCCTGCCTTTGTGTGAGTGTCTCATGTCTATGAAGACGTGTGATCTTGGCAAGATGAATGAGGATGTGAATAAGTCGTCTTTCTGTGGTGAACATGCATTTCAACTTTTCATGGTTTAAGAGAGTTTATATTCCCTTTCTTTTGCAGATACCAAGCAAGCACCCTGAAGTTCGTGTGTACTCAAGTTAGATCCAATTATTATTTCCTTTCCGTTTACTATAGAAGCGTACTTTGGGCTTTGTTACTTTATAGAGCACCATGGTTGAATTTGCTTGCAGCTTTCATAAAAACTATCTTTCAATGAGTGATTTGAGAGACATGGAGAAAATATTTCATTGAGTCGATGTGTTTTTTCTAAATGTCAGCTTATGTTTTCTTTATGAAAACAGAAGCTTTTTTGTTTTCTTTGGTCCTTGCTGTAAAACACACATGTTGTATGTATGTTTAGGTGTATAGTCATCAGATTTCTGAGGTAGATGGAGTAACACGGAAATGCTATCGGACGGAAAATACAATTAATAGGAATGTGCTGTAGTGACTGCAACGGGTGAAAGTACAAAAATCTTAGGGAACACGTAGTAATTGCATCTGAGAGGATTGTCTAAGCAGCAAGAGGGCTAGGTGGCTGTCTGCTCTGTTGTCTCAGAACTGTTTTATCCTGATCCAGTACAAGCTAGAGGTAATATATGATAATTAATCTTTCTGTTGAAGTATTTCCAGTAATTAGAGAATTCTCCACGGTCTTTGGAGTTTTTCACATAGTTAGCTATACTAATGGTTAAAAATGTCATTTCTATATTTGTCTAGATCCACGTTCCAGTTCCTGGAGCTTGTTAAAAGAGATTGAAGAACTCCATTTTATTAAATTGTTAATCCCCATGTAGCTATTTAGCACATGAGATCAAATCACCTCTTAACCTTTCCTTTGCTAAGATAAATAGATTTGAATCTTGAAACTTTTCTCTAAGGCATGTTCACCAATCTTCTAATCGGTCTTGTGGCTCTTTTCCAAACCTCTTCTCATTCCTCAGCAGCTTTCTTTTATTGGACTGCTAAGGTAGGACATGATCTTTTTGGTGGTATTCCTATAGCTGTTACCAGATATTAGCTGTCCCCTCTTATTCAGAGGTTCAGTTTAGGTATCTTTGGCTCTTATTTGTGCTTTTGTACGTACATAACAGCTGTATGTTGCAATTATATTAATGAATGATTATCCAAAACTTCAACAGTTACTGCATCCCCTGATAATCACCTGATTTAAATTCTCCAGCTGTATCAAAGCTTTTTTTCTTTTCCTTGAACCTGATTAAGCCCCAAGGCTGCTCTTCATTGGTGGTCTTTATTAACTGTTTCCCAGAGCTGTGTTTTACCTTTGAGCTTTAGTACTCCTGATTTTGTTGTTGTACCCCCCCACCCAGTCACCAATAAATCAAGACTATTTTTTCCCCCACTTCTAACTCTAAATGCTTTGTTGTCCCATTCAGTGTGTTTTGTAACACATTTATGGCTGAGATAATATCTTTGAAATATTACTCTTCCTGCAGTAACAAAAAAAAGTGGTGTATTTTTTTTACCAATGCACACGTTTATACTAACCTAAAATTTTTGGAAACAATGTTAAGTTAGAGAATTCCTGTGCTTTCAGCCATCCCTTTTCCTTTCTGCATTTACTGTTCGTTTGAGAGCAATATATTACAGATTAAATTCATCCCTTTCTCTTTGCTATGCCTTTCATCTCTCCAGTTCAGCAACTGTTAGTTCAGAAGTTTTCCACTTTCTTTCGTGTTTGCGTGGTTTATCATTAGTAGTACCCTAAAATCAGACAGACCAATACGGCTGTAGTCAGAGTACTTCATCTCTGCAGTTTTCTGTGCAGGATGAAACCAGGTATACTCCCATGGATATGTCAGTCCTTCTTTCCATTTTTCTATACGACATCCTCAGCTTCAGTTAAGGCTCTGGAAATATATAAATACATTTGCAGGTCTCTTACAATCTTCTGGAGGCACATACTACATAATTCTGGAGTAAAGTGTACAACTGAAAGCATATACTACAGGATTCTGACACTTACTATCTGTTCACAGAAGTTTTATCCCAGTGACTCCTTCAGAAGGATCGGTTAATTGCTTCCCATTAGAAACGTAGGGACTGCAGTACTCAAAAAAAGTAACTGAAGTAACAGCTGCTTCCAAAAGATGTTCTATAATAAATAGCACACAAACAGCACACTACTGTGGACAATCTGGTTTCAGAGGACTATTTGAAATCCAGAGGAAACACGGGATGTGGAATCTGATAGTGCCAGTTCCCCTAACTATCACTATTATGTTATCTTTTTTACACGTTTGTTCACGTCCTGCTGGAACTCAGGCTTGTTCTTTCTGGTTCTTATTCCGGATCTCACAGGTGTAATTTTTAGACGTATGTTGCTGATCTACATTTTGTTTTAAAACACAGAAGTCCACAATTTTTTCACAAGCAGCAGTCGCTAATAGAGGTTTTACAAAATTATTTTCTGTCACTTGTCAAAAAAAAAGTCACAGAAATTTTAATGGCGCCAAACACTGCAGTACTCTGTGTACGTCTTTTAGCACAAACTAATCATTTGCCAGTTAATTGTTTATTGCTGTTCTATGTCAGTCCTCTAGCCTTCAAGAAGAGATACAGCTGTAGTCAAAATTCACATTTTGGTCAAGTGTGCTCATTGTGCAAAGTTTTTTGCTGTGAGGGAACATCCATCTGTACCTTTTATTCTTGTCTATTCTCATTCTCCCCTCGCTTAAGGAACAAACTAATTTCTGCACTGATAGTTAAGGAAAATAGCTGGTAACTTGAAGGATACATCACTTATGTATTAAAAATGAACAAATAAGCAGAATATATTTTGAAGATTATTCTGTAACTGTTAACAAAATTTTGCATATGCTGATTTGTTATGGAAAGTAGGTTAAACACAGTGCTTCTTGAATTAAGGATTTACTTTGGATCTTCTAATATACCCACAGCATCACTTGAACAAACATTTTTGAAATAATGGATTCCATTCCCCCTCCCTGCCCCATACACTTTAGAGAGATGGAAACAATCATTCTGTTCTTTACCACAAAAGAAAATTAAACAGCAATTAACATTCTACTTCTGGTTTGCCTGCCAGGCTGTAGATCCCAGAATATCCATGGTCTCTTTTATTTTCAACCTGTCAACAAGTGAGAAATATACACAGAGCCCCATTGCTTTTCATTTTGTTCACTAATTTGCTCTTAATAGTGCAAAGATTAATTCTATTTGCATGAGAAAAGTCCCTCCCATGAGGCTTCAATTTAATAAAGCAATTATTTTATAACATGCGCATGCGAATGTAAATGATGTATTCCATATTTTTTACTTAGTTATGCATAACATAACCACCAAGATGTAGTTTCAAACGTGTTTCTGTGTTTTGTATGTCTATGCATTTCCCTCCACATTGTTGCTTTAAAGTCTCCAGCTGTCCTTTATGTTTCTTCTTCCAGATTTTTATAGGACCTAAATAAATTGCAAATTATCTATTTTTATGTCGATTCAAGATTTTATAGGTCTGTCTCATTACGCTTCACAGTCCAGAGAGTATATAGGTTGATGCAGACCTCCTTCATTTATGTAAATGCATTTTCTTTGGAAATGAAAAAATATTACATGGATCCTTCTCTGAACACTTATAAAGTTGCTCATAGTTTGTGTGTGAATGCCGCTGACCAGATGTGCTGCCTAGTTTCCCCAAGCTGACTTACAGAGCGGACAGACAGATGCACAGGTAGCATGGGGAAAGAGACACAGAGACATCATTGTAACTTTTTGTATAAGAAATTCTGTGATAAGTTCTGAGCGCTGCTGTGACATCAACAGAAATTTCTAGGAATATGTAATGTGCTCCAGATTAACTGGAAGTTGAAATATTTTTCTGGGTATGTAGATGTAGCATGATTAAAGTGAGTTTTAATAATTTAGGATGCGTGTTTGTGGGTTTCTAGGACTATTATGTAACTTTTTCCTAGCACTTGGAGAACATGGAGATGGATGAAACCTCCAGCATGTCAAATGAGGTAATTAAACACAAGGCCTCTTCTAACACAACCTGGGGCTTTCTTACATTCCAACCAAGTGCATGTTCAACAAGCAACAGATGTAGCTGATATCATCAAACAGGATGCTGATTGAGATTGAGTGTTCATATAATGCTTCATTGTTTCAGGGCCATTTTTCCTGATCTGTTATGTGTCTCCTTTTTTATCTGATAGTGGATACCTGGAGATTTGTATCTTCATGCAACATAATATTGCAAGTACATTTGTGGCTTTATTTTCTCCTGAAAGATCACTTTTTTCCGTGATAATTTCCAAAACCTCCTGATCTTGAAGTGCTTATAGAATGTGTAGATGCTTTTCACTTGAGGAGCTGTCTTAAATTCCATAGTCAGAAAGTTTGTATGACATAATAGAATGTATTTTGAGAGGGTAAAAATTGCCATAGGTGCTTTAATTGTAGAGTAACTGAAGTCCTAGTTCAGGTGTCTAAATAGAGAGAACTGTTTGAAAACACTAAAGACAGGATTTCATAGCTTTTTATTTCCATGGAAACTGTATCTGATGTTCTGTCTTTCCATTCCCTTGCCTTTAATTACACTGTGTTTCTTTCCCCTTTCTTCCTGGTTTTCATTACAATCATGTGTAAGTCTATGGCAACTTCTTCTGCAATTAATAGTATATTAAATACCACCAAATAAGTACCAATGCTCTTTTTGCTTAAAAGGTTAGTTATAAGCAGTTGTTTAGCTGCAGCAAGACAGAGTACACCAGCTCTATTTTTTATTTCCATCTCAACAAAACCTCTCTTTCAAAGTAGAGGAGGTGGTACTTCTAGTACAGTGCTTCAACAAAACATCAACAAAAAAAAAAGGGCTGGGGGCACAAGAAAGATCACCATTATAGTTACACCTACAGAATTTATGAAGAATTGTATTCTGAGGAGGGAATTCCCAAGAAATGTAAAAGCCTTCACTGTAAAACAAAGGCAAAGAACCTTTGAATGTGTTGGATGTAAAAGAGCAATATGGGATAAAAAGGAGAAACTGAGCGTAGCTCCGATGATTGTATTATAATAGAGGTCCAAATAGTTGGCAGGCGAGAGCACATGCAGGTGAGTAGTTCAGGCTATGAAGTGCTACCTAGGGCCGCATCTAGAAGCAGGGTTGGTAGAAATGTCTTCTGGAGTAACCAGGGAACTATCAATAACACTGAGAAATCGCCCTGTTGTGATATGTTCTAATTATGAGCATGAAAAAAAGATTTCCAAGATGAGAGTTTTTTTTGAATGAGATCTCAAGGTAACTGCCACCCAAGTGGCAATGCAAACCTTGGGCTAAGATACCTTCTTAGCTGCTAAAAGCAGAAATATCTAAACAGCCTCCTTAAGAAGACAAAGCAAAACCACAAAACAAAAAAAATAAAAAGAGAGAGAGAAAAAGGGAGAAACAGGTTACTTGCCTATAGGTGCAGAATACATGCTCCAAGGAATTGTGTGTTTGTTAGAATGGCCTGACCTCTTGCCCCTCAGGAAGAATTAATTAATCATGAAAGTTAGTAATTGCTAAATAAGTTGGAGGAAGTTTCTAGTCCTGAAGTGATTCTGGATCCTGAATCTAATGGTGTGTGTGTTTCATTAAGAATCGAGGCATGTCTAGCTCAGACATTTGAGCCAAGAACACAAACACAAACACCCTGCATTCCCAGGGCGCTGTGACTAATACTTCCAGTGAGATCGCAGCATTCCCTTTATAGATCAGGTGTTAATGTACACTGACATTCCAGCTTGCAGCACTGAAAATTAGTATCAATATGGTGGGCTAAATAAAGTGTAACTCTGGAGTTGCAAATACTTTTCAGATGAAGAACAAGTATTTTAAAGCTTTTCTGCTAATATTGAGTCAAAGTCTTTGGTGCTAAAAGATTAAAAGCTTGCATGAGGTTGCAGGTAGTTTATCCCCGTACAGACCTGCTCAAGTCAAAGAGATCACTATCCTATAGCAGCTGAATTACAGTAATGAGCCAATAAAACTAAATGGTGGACAGAAAGGTTTATTCCAATTTTTCTCATTGTTGAGACTTCCTCTCTAGTGTGGTGTAGGGTGTCTCCTAAACATCAGTGGTGGTCTACATCTCCAGGTACCTTTCTAAAGAGTTGTGATGGCAGCATCTCTAAGTAAGTTCAATGTCATTACTGGCTTCCACCTTTTCATTTGGAAACTATTCCAAAATTTTAGTTTATTTCAGTAGTGTAGAGACTTATTTTATTTTCTCTTCCACAGGTTTCATCCCCACTACTGCCCTTGACACCTGCATATGTGTGTAAATTACACACTCAGACTAGAATTTAATATTTCACCTGAAGTTGTAAGGGAGAGTATAGTGAGGTTTCTGGGTTTGCTCATGGGCAATGGCTCCTTTACCAACTCCCAAATCAAATTCTTTTTGAAATCAACTTCTTTCCCTCTGCCTGGAATATCACAATGTCTAACCACTTGCTTTCAGGTTTCCACTTCTGCTGAAGATGTGTAAATCTTCTCCAGATGTTGCCTTGCATTTTTGTATGTTCAGTGAATGTTCCTATGTTTCTTTTATTTTCTGTTCAACTATTTAAGTTCCCCTTGTTTCTTCTATTCTCCTATTCCCCTTCCTAATGTTTTTTTTTAAGGCAAGTGCAGTGTTACTCTCACAAGTCAGGAATTAGTATCGCTCCACAGTTACTCAATTTGTAGCTTGTTTCTTTCATTTTCTCTTCAGTTATTCTCATAAAAAATTAGCCAATAGTGGATTAGACATGTATTTATTATTCATGTATTTTCTTCTAATTCTATTAACCTGATGTTCCTAAATATATTCTTCATAAATTCATACATGTGGTAACGTTCCTAATCCTGATATCTTTTAGATGTTATGTTGCGTAACTACTGTAAGATTATTTAAGTCCCCAGGAAACTGATGTTTATGACTTCTGTAAATATAGGAGAATAAAACGTTCCAGGGCATGTTTGCTGTTTGTGTATATACAGGTAGTTCAGTTTTAAGTAGTTGTTTTGGATGTTTTATTTGGATTACAGCCCATGTCTGGATATCTTCAGAACAGATCTTTTTTTACAATGCTTTTTGATTACAAAACCCTAAACATTTTAGGAAGAATGTGAAGGGAGGTATTAAGAAATTTCACAAGCAAACTAATGTGTATGGTTTTTGTACTATAAACAGCCCCTACTTTGTCAGGTTTCATAGTTTCCATAAAAAAAAGTGGCTAAATTTTGGCAGGTGTAAGTAGTCATGATACATTGATTTCTTAAGCCAAATTGTACCAGCTGAAAATTTGGACATTAGAATGTCCAATTAGAAAAATATTTTCATAAATATTTCGTGCTTTAAGTGCATTAAATATAAAGTAATTTATGGCCAATAGGCCTTTTACCTCTGGCAAATGAATGCTGAAATTGAACTACAAGGTATGACTGCGTATGGCATGAGTATTTTTTAGCCTCTTTAAGTGGTTTATAAATTTCAGATGTTCTCAGGTTCATGGTCATTGTCTTGCGTATGGTTCACCAAATAGAAAGAAACACAAATCTCAATCTCATTGTGCGTAACAAAATCAAAATTTTTAAAAGTTAACACTGTTGGGTTTTTATTTTTGCAGAAATCCCATTTGTGGCAGAAGCTGCTGAAAAACTATTAAGTTTCAAGTATTGTTGGTTTAATGCGATTTAGAAAAATCCCACATTGACAGAGCTGGTATCTCAGTAGCAGTTTTCGAACTGTTAAAATTTGCTGTTTGTAAATGTTTCTTCTGTCAGTTGAGAGTGAGGAGTTTCGTTATCGTTAGTGTGTTTGTTTTGGTGTAAAGGTCAAAGGGAGGAGGGGTAAAAAGCCAGTGCTGTTAGTGTGTGAAGCCCATGGTACCCTCTCTTTTTACGAGTTACACATGGGGTATGTGGTAGTGCTGGACTCTATTAGCCTACTGACCGTACTTCTGAACATGAGCAGCTATTAATGAAAATGCAAACCACATGGTGTTTCCAGTCCTATTGGCTTTATACCATGCTACTCTGCTGTTTTCAAAGAGGTTTATCATGAGGATTATCACTGGAAATCTGCGTTCTCAAAATGGAGAACAGTTGTAATGTTCAGTGACTTGCTGAATTTTATTCAGCTATTTCTAGTTCTTCAGTAGATCTCCTCTAGATTCCTGCCAGTGCAAAACAGTGCTCACTTGGTGTAAAGGAGCAGAAGTCAGGACTGGTGGTGATTGGTGAGGAGTAGAATTTGGCTATTCTTTTTCATTTCTCATCTGCACCAAGTAAGGGCACAGGTGATACCAATGAGTCTTGCATCACAACAATTCTTTTCTTCTGGCATTGGTCTGTGGGGCGGGAAATGTAAATGTAGCTGGCAAACTTTGAATGGGGTGGAGCTCTTTAACATCTGAAGTGTATCAATTGATGAGGTTATTAATATGCAAAAACCATTGCATTTTAGTTGATGTCAAGAGTGCTGCGACTGTCTATACCAGCTGTCTATATAGCCTTTCTGAATGCTCTTCCTTAGCACACTCCCGAAACAGAGAGAATTGATCATTCGGGTCTATTTGCATTTCAGTTATGATTGGAATCTGTCATCTTTGAACAACTGAAATAGTTCCTCTTCTGAACAGTCTCCAGGATATGGAGGTTAACTAACAGATGTATCTTCATTTTGTACTCTTCTCGACCTTTGAGTTTTTCCTTGTATCTCTCTCTTTATTTTTCTTCTTAAATTCCTGATGCTTTTTGTTTGTTCTGTGGTTTTTTTAATGAACTAAATAGAAGTTGTTAAAAGAGCTTCAGAATGAATATGCACAGGAATCTGTGTATTTATTTTGGTCCACGGTCCCTTTTATGTCCACTACCTGAAGGAAAAGGGCCTTCTCTCTAGTTCCTCTCCCTATGTACAGATATACACCCTCTCTACAAGGAATTCCAACAAATACATCTTTTTGGCATATACTGTGTTTACAGCAACAAACCAGGAGAGAAACAAAGAATGAATCACTAACCAATTAGTGGCTGAAGTGCCCCAAGGGTATGAAGCAGGCTGTTACCTGCCCAGCAAGCTGCAGAGGTGGCCTTTTAAAACACTTGCTTGGCGGTGCAGGCACAAGCCTCCATTTATTACGGAAGATCTTGATTTATTTCCTTCTAGAAGTATTAACTTCCTTTACTTGCACCTAGTTAGAACAATGTGTTTTGAGCGATTTGTTGGTCTTTTTTTTTTTTTTCAACAGACATTAAAAATAAATCTGGTAAATCTGGTTCTCATTTCACTGACAGTAACATAAATCAGTTTGTGCCAGTTAAAGGTGATAGACCTAATTCTTCTCACACTTCCATCAATTTTAGGCAAGCTATGCCTGTTTGTCCCATTTTCCTTTCTTACATTGGTGTAAGTTTAAAAGACCTATACTAAGGGAAATGAGCTTTCCTTGCATGCGTGCACACACTGTAATATTGCATCCTTGGTTGTAAGTAGGTGATGGAAGAAAAGGCTGCTGTGATATTGGAACCAATGTGTTGGGTTCTAACTGTGATCAAAGCCACTGTCAGTACTGACAAATCTTCTTAATTTTAAAGCAAGGTAGAACAAACCACACTGTCTCTTATTAAGTGTAGCATTACTTTTAGTCAATAGAACTTGATAAATTTGTAGACGTTTTATTATGTACCTAATTCTAACAAATCGAGATCTGGCAACTTCCCTTGTGGATCTGTCTTCTTACGTGTTCATTTCTTACAGAGTGTTCTAATAACAAGATAGTGTAAATGTGAAATAGTTTGAAAAATGCCTTCCTCAGCTGAACTTTTACATATTTCTTTCCTGCTAACTTCTTGTTTTGAGGTGCTGACTTGAATTTTTGCCTTTGCAGTCAAGCTATTTGTGAGCACCTGGGACTTACTAAATGAAGTTTATATGTCCATATTTCTTTATATATTTAGATTTTGCAAAGTTGTGTTAAATCCTCACGTTGCACATTAAATTATCCCTTCTGTATCTAGTTTCCTAATCTGAATGTCCTCTAATGATCCTAACATTACCAGACTGTCCTATGGAAAAGAGAAAACATTAACCGAAGTGGTCATAGAGCCTAGATGTGCTTCTTTTTTTATTCTTGAAGGAATTCACATAATAGCAATTCCATGTACTTGTCAGAGTTCCCAAGCACGTCTAAAGCGATGTTCGTGTTGCTAGCTGTCATGGTTATAGCCTGTGCAGTAGAATTATGTTCGGGTTACATCAGGACTTGCATTACATTCTTCTCCTATGGCCATTGTCTATCTTTCTCCCAGCAAAGATCAGCTGATCCAGTGTGTATGTTCTGTAGGATGCTGTTGGGGAAGGAGCAGCAGAGGTCAGCAATTTAAGGTGGTTTTTTTGTTTACAACTTCTTAAGTGTGGTGCAGAGATGGTATGAGGCTGATAGCAAGTGCGTTAGCCTAGCAGTCAAAGCCTAAGCCTTGACAAGTTTGGTGACTGCATTAAAAGTGTATGTATTTACATTTATACAAATGATTATTTTGGGGGGTCTTACCTATGCCAAGAGAGTTCAGAATTATGCGGTGCACAGCCTACTCAAACCAGAGACCTGGTTCTCCTCCAAAAACACGTATCAGTTCCCCAGGGTTTAATGTAACAGTGGAGACGAGTCTGCATTAAGAAAAGGTCTCATCTGTTTGAATTGCTTACGCTTTGTAATAACAGAACCGATACCAACAGATCAACCTATCCAAACAAAGTAAAACAGAGTAGAATCAAAGCCTATTCCTCTTTTGCCAAACTATTTAGTCACGTATAAATAACTTAAGCAGCTTATTCATTATTTCTAGAGTTGTTATTCTTGGCAATCGTCTGTACTTGGTACCGGGTAATACATCTGCTTTAAATTGCATTGCTTTTTTTCTTATAATGGCTCTTGCTGCCAGAACACCTTCCGCATCTCCAGCCTTGCAGACATGTATTTGACGCCTCTTAATGCGGACAAGTTTGTGCTATGATGCTCTATCCAACTTCCATTCATTTTCAGGAATGTTGTCATAATTTTTGTCTGCTTTCATCATAATACGGGTCTGCACATTTGAAAGCTGTGCAATTTGCATGTGTAGATTTCTGTCAGTCTAAAGCAGTGCCCCAAGGAATTGTAAATATGATGTGCTCGGTTGTCTGTCCACTGCACTCTCTCGTGGGAGAGGAGGGTGACTGCCTGGGGCACCCCAGTGTACTGAAAAAAAATCAGGCCCCACAGCTTTGCAGTGTGAACACCTTGGGGATGAACACGCTGTTGGGCCACCCCAAAGACATTAACGTAACTTCTTTAGCTTTGAATTCCTAATTTCTTGGTACTCCCTGTAATTAACCAAACCATGAAGTTAGTGTCTCAAAAATCATCTGTGGATGTTAACATAGCTGAAATTGAATGTAAGTAAATTTAAAATACATACCACGTGAAAAATTTGCAAGGTAATAGTATGTACAGAGCAGGTATCAGAACCTTGCACTTGGATGAAAAATAACATTTGGTATATTCTGGATGCCCCTTGTCCTCTTTACAACATTCAGACAGTCTATACTCAGATTTTACCTAACTGTAGTGTCTGTTCTGCCTTAACTATGAACTCCTTCAGGCATTATATCCGAGAAATGCCAACAGGCAGCTGCAAAAAGGCAGTTTTTCTTTCCCTCGACACTGTAAGCTGGCTTGTCCAGGAGGGGAAGGGGGCTCTCTGGTGTGCAGCAGTGCCATCTAGTGAGCCCTGTCCGGGCACAGAACTGACCCCGCAGCCTGGGGCCAGCTGCTGTTCGCTGCCCACCTCGTCACGGTCCAGCAGCATCGCTACACGGTGGCTTTGGGGTTCTCCAGCTGCCATCTTTCCCCCAGATATGAGTCCATGAGTATTATATAGATGAGCTTCTTAGGGGTCTAACATGAGGTGGGGCTTTTGTACTTTTTTAAAGCTGGTTTTGGCTCTTTGTCTTTGAAATTATGTTGTTTTTCCTTCCCTTGGCCAGATGTGCTCATTTATTTCTGACCTGCAGAGGGATGTAGTTTTGTCAATAGGTGCTGTTTCTCGAAAAGCTAAGTCAATGCAGGTTTCACAGTGAGCATCTTTTTGGAAGTATGTTTCTTCTCTCAGTCAAACTGAGAAAAAAGTAAATTACTTGAGTAGGATCATTGACAGTTAAAAATGTCATGAATCCCCATAGCACTTAAGAAAACTGTGAAGAAGAAAGTGTAATCAATGCGTAGAAACATACAACCAGAGAGCAGAACAGCCATCATAAATAACGTGTAACACATACATGTTGCATTCTCCTCAAAGGTATGGCTATTATTAGATAAATAGGTAATAGGTAAATAGATAAATAGGTAGAACAAGCGATATAGAATCTATTACTTCATGTTACTCAAAAGTAAAAAAAAAAAACAACAGAAAAATGTTCAGCTATGATACCATGAACAACTTAATATTAATTTTGATTCTTTCAGTGTACCTCATCATCATACATTAGATACTTTCTGAAATCAGAGGGTTGCAGTTAAGATCGGTATTGATCTGAAATATTTATCCTAATTAATCTCACTAGATTAATGGAAAAAATACTGGGAAACCCAGGAGTCTTTGAGCATTTTGGTATTCGTTCTCTGTTCTCTCACAGCCTGTTACTTGTCAGCACTGAGATTATATGAATAAACTCAGGCAGGCGGAAAGCTAAGTTTATCTGTTGTAGTAGTATGTGTTTTCTCAAAAGTCTCTCTATTTCAGGAGTGTTTTGGCTTCCCAACATGTATTTGTAACACAGAGGCTATTTCATTAGTTAATGGATCAGTTACTATTACACAGGACTTCACTTCTGAAAAAGTATTTGATGCCCGTGTTCCTAACAGTTTGTGAGAACTACAGCTATAAAAATTATCAAATATTTTATGAATCTGCATGGCAAGTGCTAAAGTAAAAAAGCATTTGCTTTTTTTTATGGAAGTGGCTAAAATAAATGATCAGATAATTGGAAGTTAGTTGAAAATGAGAGTTATTCTTCAGATGGCCGCAGTAATCAGAAGGTGTTACCGTGCAAAGACTATTTGCTAATGAGCGGAATAATTTGCGAGCGTGAGTTATCAATTGTCTGACTATACATAATAGTCACATAGCTATACTGCAGCTGAACTAACTGCTAGCTCTTTATATTATGTGAATCTACTAATAACTGGTGATGTTTAGAAGTTTATGTGGCAAATTGCACAACAAAAAAACTTTTTTCTAATGATTAAACCTGCTCAGGTGATATTTTAGAGCCATCTAAGCACTGGAGGTGCCTCACTGGCTGCTTACAGGAGCAAGGCTGTGGCTCTCCAAAGTTTTCAAATGCTGTCTGTCTGACTTAACTCTTCAGCCATGAAATACCCTCGGAGGGGTTTTTTCCCCCTTCAGAAGGTATGTAGTTGTGGTTTAACTATAAGTAACGTTTTACTATAGGGCAGGCTCAACTAGTTTAAGAGGCTGATTGTCCAATACCATTGACACAGATTTCTTGGAATCTCCTCAATAGCTGGAAGAGAGCCTTGGAATAAATACTTAATGAAATAGAATAGACATACTGTTGTTTATCTAATCTTCAAGTCATCTTGGAGCCAAATTAAGTGGATTTGTTTCAAAAAGTGTGGGACAAATGGCTAGACTAGCTGCTTCCTAACCACCTCTATCTTGCTATAACTCATTTACATCATATGGAAAAGCTGCTCTGGTACTTCACTCTTCGTTTGAAGTACAGGAGAACCTCATCTTAAATTGCCATTTATTTTGCATTGCTTATGTGAAAGAGACTATAGTAAAAAGGACATGCACCAAGTCCTGGACTTACCCACTCAGCTTTCTCCTCTCAATATTTGACTGCTCGATTCTACTACACCTCTTAGGTGTGAATTTCAGATTAGCTGTAGTATTTGACGGAATGTCATTATATTTTCTTGGTGGGTGCTCTGTAGTGTAGCAGTAGCTGGGTGGTTCCTAGGCAGTGAGCTGATGGCTGCATCACTTGTTTGAGTGAATCTGTCAAAGAAATGAATGAATTTCACGTACCCTGAATTCTGCCCGAAGGAACGAGAGAAATTTTCCCAGTGTCTACTGTTGTTTTACACCTTAGGGACTGAAAAAAACAATTTTACAGGGATAACCTGTCTGTTCCTCAGGGCTATTTGGATAGAACTACAGTGCTATGAATATTGTCTCTAGCTGTGTCAACTCTGCCTTACTAAATTAGCCCTTAGATTAACCTACAGTCTCCTCACTTAAGCATTAATTTTTTTTAATCAAGGCATTTTTAATAATGAAGATATTTAGCCCATTGTGATGCAAACAGCATATGTGCTGTTACTCATTCGCTAAAGTAAAAGCCATTTCTATAGCATCAAATATTTATTACAAAATGCACCTGCTAGTGATATGACATTAAGACTACATCTGAGACAAACAGCTAGGAGGGGAATTTAGTCTGCAGAATTATTGCTGTGGCTTTGGTTTGGTTTTTTTTATCTTTCTTTTACTTTGTCTTAATTTTTGTTCCATTATTGGCAAAAATGGTGCTGGAGACTTTCAATGTCAATTATGTCAGGATTACCCTACCATCAACAGAAGTCAGAAGGTACATGTCAGCCCATAAGAGCTGCGCTTTGGAAAATAGTAATTCTCTTCTGGGAAGAGAATTCACATTCTGTGCTGGGAACCTACAGTCTGTTGATTCCTGGTGTGAGTTTTAGAAGTGCCTTCAGGTTGCTCTAGCAAGTTGAGGTTCAGTGCATATGTAAATATAATAAGGGGAATAAAATTGTGCTGGACTTCATTCCTGTGAATGAGTTGTGTGCTCTAGTCCTAGTTGCATGCAAAAATCTATAGGAATAGTTCTCCCTTGATTCAAGGTGTTGCTGGATTATTTAATGAAACCACAATAAACTATGTCATAGATACATGTGAAGGACATTCTAGGTAACCTGTTTAATTTCTTTAATAGACTGGATTTGTAGCATTTATTAGTTTATGCAAATTATGTAAGACACAAGCAAAAAATGAAGGTAGTTATATTTATTTTCTAATCTTGGGTGTTGCATGTGTCCTATATTGCTGAATTAAAATTAATTTAATTAATATACTCAGTCACTTTTTTTGCTGAACTCTGTTCCTTCTGTGTGAGTGATGAAAGATAATGTAACAATTACTCTCATTTTCTTTCATAAATTCCTAAGTGCTTAGATCTAAAAAGCAAAGGTTGTCACCTTCCAACTGACAGACATGCAGCTAAAAATAGTGAACACTGACTAGTCAGTCACTGTAATAAGCTTTAATTTGTTACCCTGTGAAATCAAGGGAATAAAAATATTTATTACATTTTAAAGACAAATAAGAAAAATGTTGAGCTTTTTTGAAATTACAAGTTCTCAGGAGTATTTGCATTGTTAATGTAAAAAAACCCAGACAAATAGAAACAGAATTAGGTGTATGTCCTAGTTCAAAGACAAAGCTGAGCAACAAAATTTTATTAAAATAAACCCCAAAACTGACTCTCTGAGAGGGAGTGTTGAATTCAGGTGTGGTCTTTGGTGGTTTGAATGCCCCGACACACAATTAGAGTTGAGGATATTTGCATTTGAACTTACACCTTGGCTTTGGTTTGCTCAACAACCATCTTATTTTAGAGTCATCTTGTGTCCATGCATTTTTTCTGTTATGTAGTAGGCCAGATTTTTGTTTCTTTTTGGTAATATATCCATTTTATATGCTTACAGCTACTGTTCATGCTGAAGTTCTTGAAGCTGGAATCTCCATTTATAAGCACAACATGCATTTCGTGTAACTTCAGGGTTTATTTCTGTTATTTTTTAATTTCTTTCTATTCTATAAATAAAACAGTTTCCTGTTTACTTGCCAGTCCTGCAATCGATTTTTACAAAGGCAAAAGTGTTCCAGGTTTTGAGGAATCATTTATAGAGTTCTCGCAGCATGTCATTATGGACAAAAGTTACCTTTGTAACTTTAGTGTTTTCATTTAAAATTGCCCAGGGAAGACTAAGACTAGAATTCTTTAAACATCTAAAGGTAAATTTCTGATTATGAAAGGTCATACTGTTTGTCCTTGCAAGCTTGTCAAAAATTAATTTTCCCTGTCTGATGTTGCTTTAAGTGACTTGCTCTGAGTATGAGAGAACCAGGATGTTGGTGTTCACCTAACACAGAGCACTTGATGTTATTTTTACAAGGCTTTATTTAAATGGTTAAAGGTTGGTTTTGTTTGCTCCAAGTTCTTGTGGGAAAGCATCTTTAGGTATTAACAAACGAAACACACAGCTCGATGAGGGGAGAATTCGTGAGTGTGAATGATTGCTTTTAGTCAGAAGAATGTCTGTATTGGGCAGCTAAGAGTGGCTGAGAACGAAATCCTTCCTCAAAATGGATCTGAGCTTTACAGTCAACATGACATTTACACTAGATTAGACGTGATGGAAATATAGAAGCACATATAGGAGATGCATATACACATATAATTCAAGTAGTTTTAATATATTCAAACAGCCAACAAAGAGGTAGGCTGTTAGATATAATTGACAGGCTGAACTTTCTCTTATTGACCTCAGTTTACCCCTTCCTGAACTTGTATTTCAAGTCGGTATTATAAAGTCAATACTATTCTAGTTGTAGATGAGACAAATTAAGAAACTACTGTGCCTAAGGGCAGGGTTGGTTGGTGAGCTATGCATGAGAGTTCACAGTGAAGTGTTACGGGTTAGCACAAAAGCACAACCGTGCCAAAAGCAATGTGTAACAGGTTGCGTCGTCTGATTGTTGTATCTCTTCCATCTGCTGTGTTTTCTGAATGCCTGTTTTGCCTCCCTGAACTGGAAGGACGAAACCAAGGGAGTCTGGCCTGATGATTGCTTGCAAAGGGGTCTGGCCCATCTTTGACATCAGACATAGGCAAGGATCCCCTTGCCCCTCCTTGTCACTCCAGGATGCCTGTGAAGAACCTGAAATCCTCCAAACCCTTAGGAGCCTGTGGTTATAGAGCAATTTATGGAAATGAAAATCCCTCCTCTGTCATCCAACATATTTTGGGCCATGAAGCTTTTACAGTCCTGTGCAGGAGGAAATCAAACTCCCTGAGGCTAGAGTAGCTGCTGGGGATGAGATGTTGGTTGTAAATGTCAGTAAATGAGTGCAGCAGTGTGGTAGTAATGTATGTGGTGCACCTCAGCCTTTACTACCACAAAAAACACAGCAGCTTTCGGACAGCTGGAAACTCTCCAATCTGTAAGAAATGGTCAGCTGGGCAGGCCTATGTTCTCCTTGATCTCTTTAGGCTGAGACTTGATGGTCTGGTGCAAGTGGTCCATGGATGGGAGGGTACCCACCGACAAAACAGTTTACTTTAAAAGCAATTATTGATAAAGCAACTTGGCAAAAAATCTTTTCAACCTAGATCTTTAGCAGAATTTAGAAACCTAAATGTCTTGTTTGGTCCGTGGAGGGACTCCTTCCATGCTACTTTTTTTTTAAACTTCTATATTTAGGTCACATGCCTATGTTCAGCTCTCTTTAATTAAAAAAATTAGTAAAATGATGTTCATATGTTCTATTTTAAATAAATAATTCTAAAATGTTAAATAAATTCTAAATAATGTGTCTCCATTCTAAAAAATTAACAATTTTGTTTCCTAAATTACCCACTAAACCTGATGGCCCAGATACAACTTCAGGTTCTTTAAGACTCTTAAAGCAGAACAGAGAGGCAACTATCATACGTGCACTGTGATCTTTACATCCTTCAGGAAAGCACATTGGCCTAGGCAGGCCTAGACTTAGCAAACTTGTTCATACATTCCTCAAGATGATGATAAAATATTCCAAATATTTCGATGTACAGTACCTGGCAAATGTTAATATACTTCAGAGACTTCTATGCCTTGTTTGAGAAGACTGGAAATGGATGCAGAAAAAAGAGATTGTAGGACATAACTATTTTAGCATTATTTTATAACATCATTAACGTTTCTTTACAGTATTTTTTCCTTCCACTTTTCAAGAACATAAAAAAAAAACCTGTGTTACTTCGTATTTCTGAATGTTTGGAATTATTTAGATAAAATTCTACATCAGCACAAAGTGAATATCAACATCAGCTTCTCATTCACACTATTCAGGTTTATTTTATTAGAGACATCTATGATTTGTTGATACCACTTGAATGTTTAATTTCTTATGGGAAACACAATTTTAGAGCAAGAAGCCTCTAGAGCTTACGAGCAGGAGGTGGAAGTGAGTGGGCTGATATGGAGAAAAGCACTGTTGATTGACGTGATATGTTGGTTTAGAGTATATTACCTTATCTCACACTTTAAAGAGTCAAAATTAACTTGGGAATGTGTTTAGAATGCTAACACCTCGACAGATGGAAAGCTCCCTTCCTCCCCCCAAAATCACCTGGCAGAGAGTGAGCCAAGGCTAAAAAGGTGTTTCAGAGGATTTTAGTTCATCCTGCAAATTATTTTTTTACACTTTTCAGAATAGTTTGCAGCTTTCCCCAACCAGAATACATCTTCATAGCTTTTCGTGTTTCCCTCATATAAAAGAAAAAAAACAGGAGTAGAGTTTATTTTAATTACAGTGCGTACAGTATGTCATGGTCTAGTGCATCAAGCGTTGCTATTTTCTGTCTGTACTTAATTCCAACTTTAGACGGACATACATCATAACTGTAAACACCTGCCTAGCTTCATTAAGGGTAGTAAAAATATCCCACTGTGGGAGGATCGTAAGCTGTGTGTTAGGCAGTTTGTGTGTGATCTCTGACAAGAACATACCGTGCTACAGCCTTCTCTCTGTCTGTATTCTCCGTCGGATGAGAAGTACGCAATTCTGTCTCTGTCCTTGGCCCCAACATGCACACACACATGCGCACATGCAGAGCATTCCAGCAGTACGAACAGCAATTTAAAATAATTTTGCAATAGTCAGACTTTTTATGGAAAAATAAAACTAAATCTGAAGCACCACAAGATTTGCTTAAGGCCTTTATATAGTCAGATATCTTAGAGGTCATTTGTAATTATTGTATTGCTGCCATATGTTTAAGGAATATTAATTAAAAAAGAAAAAGCTAGGGCAGTTCTGCTTTCATTAAAGAAAAAAAAAGAGAAAAAAGATAAGGTTAGTGTTTAAAAAAAGGATAGAAGTTTCCACATGGGGATGCAAACATGAGTAACTTGCTAACAGTCCTATCATCTGTCAAACCAACTACCACATCGAATTCTTAAATAGCAATGTGTAAAGAGGAAACTATGAGAACCAAATTCCACTTTAACCCATCATAGAAACAGGAGGTTTTTGATTGTAGCCGAGCACTGCTAGTGATATTAGCAAAACTCTTTACATGTTTTGGGTTTGGTTTTTTCATTTTTTTGTTATTTTCTAGACCACTTCCCATCTATTGGAACCATTTTCAAACAGATAAACTGAGGCAAAAATAGATCAAGGGCTTCTTAACTCCTTTTGGTTTCAAGAGAACACGAGTGTGTTTCTTATGCTGTGATGTAGGGATGTATGTTCTGGTGTGGCTTTCGGCTGGCACATGCTTTTCTCTCCTTAAAGCTGAAAGAAATGTGAACTTCTTGATTTAATTATCATTAGTTAGTCCAACAGGGAACAACTATCTACAGTGGAACAATCCCAACAGTCCTGACTCTTTAGTTACCAAACTATTGAACTATTTAAAAAGAAGAAAAGTGACCAAACAAAATCCATCGTTTGGATTTTTGTGTGTTTTTCATCCACATGCAGTACTGATGGGCATAAATCCAGCTGGTCCTGGAGCCAGATTTAAAGATGCTCATTGGCTTTTGTGTGACCTTGGTCACGTAGGCCTCTGTTTCTAGTCCACATCTCCTCCTACTCAGGATGCTGTTCCTGCTGCTAGAGAAGTCATAGCCCCCACTGATTTCTGTAGAACAACATTGAACATTTGAAATAGAATGACGTTGGCTGCTTGTCAGAGGTGTATTGGCATAGCAGATGTGATAATTGGGACACGCAGACTCTCAGCATCTCTGTCTTCCACTTGCTTCTTCCTGGATGGGCATTAGTGTGTTTCTGAAGTCTTATCCATAAAATGATTGCTTCCCCACAATGCAGGAAGGAGTGGTGGATACTTTAATTTCCCAAATCACATGGCAGTTGTAATCTAAATGCTAAATCACTTTGAAATTTGGTCAACATCTTGCATTTACTGTGAATATTATGGACAAGAGTTTCAAGGACAGTAATCTCTCTCCTTGTTAATCTGCAGCATTACTGTGCTGGTATGCAGCTCTTGGAAATTTGCTGTTTGTTATATCAACTACAGCGTCACATAATCTTTTTTGGCAAGAAATTTCTTGGTACGTGACTGATTAAAAGATAGCTTTGGGTAGGGTGTGCTGGGGGTGTGTTATTTTGCTTTTAAGTTTCTCTGTGTACGTATATGTAAGTTTTAAATATGTAAATATATATGATGAAACCAAATTCAAACCCCTTTACCTGAAATACACCACTAGCAGATGGACCCTAAGAAAGTAGGTGTCCCATGAGAGCCCCTATTCCAGCAACATAGAGGCCAGGTCATCTCTTCTCCTCCCGTAACACACACACACAGAGTTTCTTATCCAGAAAGTGGACACCTGTCCTTTTGACCTATACATTACTGATGTATTCAGATGCTGTCGTGGAGGCGGGTTTCTTGCAGATCTTTCAGCTCTTCTGGAACATGTGAAGTGTTTCGATATGTTTCCATAAAAACAACTTCTAAGCTATCCACTTTCCTCCAGAATTCTCTCTTGAATGTTAGTAGCTATCACCTCTGATTGCAATAACATCTGCAACTAAAATGAAAGTACTGCATCTGTTTACAAAGGAACAAGCGCAGAGTGGTACTCCAACAAAACCTGAGATGTTTAACAAAGGGACATGTGCCACTACTTTCAATGAAAACAAAACCTGAAGGATTAATTGAAATCTGTGGCTTGATTATCCTGTCAGTTAGATTTGGTTCTCATAAATAAAATTCCATGAGAAAAGACAAAGGAGTTATTTTCATGAGCACATGCAATTTAGAAAATGCATTGCGAACTGAGTCTGCTTGTAATGACTGCTCTAGTTTGTCTGTGATGAGGTTATGCATTCGTATCTTTAGATACGATATTCAGATTATTAGTTTCATCGATCAGATATGAGACTTGATAGTTTTTAAACAATGGTAATTCCTCAGGAGTGT
>NW_010392397.1:29685-43718 GCF_000710305.1 Buceros rhinoceros silvestris | reverse complement strand
AAAAAAAAAAAAAAAAAAAAAATTAGAAAAGAAAACCGGGGCTGATTGAAAGACTTTCAAATGGTCCAGTGGCCCATTTGACAGACACGGCAGCACTGCCAGAGGATTTGACATCACTTTTTTTTCAGTGAATGATAATAGGGAAAGTTCAATAGGGAACTTTGTACTTTGGAAAAGAACCTGAAGACTGAGGCTTTTTCTGGTGTATCTGTAAATAACCCAAGCCTTTTTTTTTTTCCTTTGTTTTCTTGGGGTTTTTTGGCCATTGTGTTAAAAGATGCCCGCGGGCTGATGTATGGTGGTAATTTTCAGTATATGCTTAATATTAAATGATTTTGATGGATCTGTGGGTTTGGGGTTTTTTCTTAAACAAGGCTGCTTTTGTGGAGAAGGAATGTTTTTTCTTCCCTTTTCTTACTGTGTTTTACCGTTTTTCTAGTACTGCTTTTTTCTCTAGGTCCTAAAGACATCTAGTGTAGGCTTCTAGGGCCGAAGCCCTCTCAGTTCCTGTTGAAGCTAACAAGAGGTGAGAGCACTCACATTTCTGTAGGACCTTGCTTTTGCTCATTTTAATGATCTTTGCTCAGCCCCTGTTCACTTTATAACCTGAGTCGTACTCTTTGGAGTATTCTTGTAACACCTTTGATTCCCACGCCAACCCCCCTTTCTGGGCTGTCAGTTAAAAACCAGAAGATAAATTAACTTTGTCTTCAGCATCCAGTCAGTAAATGTATACAGTCAAAGAAATATAAAGGCAGCTCTAGTGAGAAATTCTGTTTTCTAGGTATCTAATCCTAGTTTTTCCTTGAGGGCTTAAAACACTGAAGTCCTATCAAAATACGTTTCCTTTCTTACTGTTGTACACTGTTAAATGCCTTCTGGGGGCAGGAGGAATCATGAAGACCTGAGAAATGTAGGTGGCTGTCATGTTTGATTTAGTTTGTGATCAGTGGCTTAGTGGATGTGGGGAATCACAGCAGGAAGGAACATGATTTCAAACCACACAGAAAAGAGTTCTCAAAAGCTAGATTTTTTTTTTTTTAAGATAAGTATCTCAAAAAGACAAAAGAAAGATGAGGTGATAAGATGCTACACATGCTTCAAATCCACCTTATTCTGCCTTATATTAAAATTTTACTTCAAAATAAAAAGAAATTGATGTCAAAGTATAGTTTCAGAGTTAGAACAGCATGTGCAAAATAGGTATTTTTTTATTTCACATGAATTTATATAAATCTAAAGATTTATATATTATACACGGTGTTCTTCATTCTTGCTGCCTTTCACAGAAGAGTTTTTGTCATAATCTCTTTTCTTCTATCTAATTCTATGCAGCCTCCATATAAAATGAGCCATCTGTTTTCTTTATCTCTTCGTTCCTCCTAAGTCTAATCAAACTTGCCAAATGAACCTACAGGATTATGGAGGGGCTTTTTGGAGTGATACTTTGAGACAAAGTAGGCTAGGCAAGGATCGACTCCCTTTTGTCCCTGGACAAAAGAAGTACCCTGAGCTAGAAGGAGCCCCTGAGCAGGCGGTGGTCTCCAGTCTGGTTGGCAGAGACGTTAGAGAGTGGAGGCTCTCCCTCCGCTCTGTCAGCGCTCTTGCTAGCGTTTAGAGAAAAAGGTAGATGATGGTTCCTGCTCTGTTACTGCTGAGTGAGAGATTAACTCTGAGCAGCATGTTACGCTTTAGGCTGTCTGTTGACAGCCCCCTCTCTTGTAACACTCTGTTTTGTAGGGGCTGTACGTGTGCGCATTTTGGGGAGTGTTTGGGTGGGGGGGATGGAGCAGAAGTGTTGTTTCATTTGATTTGGTTTGGTTTTGTCCAGAACAGGGTCGGCATCATAGGTTATCTTGAAAGGCACGTATAGATCTGAGTTACTTTCCCTTATTTCTAATATCAGAAACCTGAAACAGAAAAGATATCACTTTTGGGTTTTCCCTCCTTTTTCCTTTTTTTGTGCCTCTCCTTCCTTTTATTTTTCTTTACAACAGTATGAGAAATTACCTTTATCTTACTCGATAGTTACTTCAAGTGTTGCAGGATCAAATTTCTGCTGTAATTACCAGTTGTAATTAAATGGAAGCTCTTTCTGGGTTTTATGGTACCTCACCTACAAAGGAAGTTATGGTACTGTAAAAGCACACGCCAGAATTAAACTCTTATTAAGAGCAGACAAAAGGAACCTCAGGCCAGAATCCAGAAAAGAGGCACCAAACTTGTAGACTGGTTATCGTGGCCATTAGCATCAATACATTTTGTGGTCCAGAGACCAAGCAGTGCCTTGCAAAGAAAGCTGGTGGTGGCAGGAGTGCTGATAGACTCTTTGTATTTTACAGTGGTCTTACTGAAAAGACCAAGCCATTGAAATTAGTGATTAGCTGAGGAAAGATAGGGTTTTCCCAAAACCGGCATGCAACTGCCGTCACCCTCATGTTCAAAAATTGTTTTGTTTCTTTCTGGTTTAATATCTAGACCTTGAATAAGATTGATTCCTTGTAAGCTGGCTACCTCTAAATCCTGAGATGTTAAGCAGAACTAATAAAATGTCAGTATTAAGATTCCTTTCTTAAGGCTATTAAAGTTACACAGCAAGTACGTTACTTTAACTGCTTGTATTACATGGTTTATTATTTTAACAGCCGTCCTTTGAGAAAATTGATTTTCCTGAAGCAAATTCCTTTAATTTTTATTTTCCAGTTCATATACAGAAGCCAGCCGTAGGGAAATCCACTGTAAGAATGTCATATAGCTTCTGTTTTTTCAGATTACTGTAAATTTTGTTCATCAAATGGTAGATACTTTTTTTTATTGTATTGTTTTGTTACAGTGTTCTCCACCTCTTATTTTTAGAGTCTGGAACCAAACACTTAAGGTATGAGAGCAACCTTGACCAAAGAGGTAAGAACAAGTTTACTCATATTTAATTACCTTTTCTTTCTAATACTGTTCTGCTTTTAAAAATATCCATTACAAATACTTTATGTGTATGAAATAATCTTGCCAAAATGGAACACCATAATCGTTAGTGGATTTTTCAGTGCTAAAAGGGTACCCAAAGTAGAGGGGGGAAATGTCAGTAGAGTTTATTCAGAGGCTGAAGAAAAACAGTCTCAAATGATTACTGCACTTTCGAGAGGGTAATTCTGTTGTTCTGCCCAGTCTCAGGCAGAGTGCTGTCTTCGGCAAAGGAAAACAGGAATTTACTCCTGTGCTAGTGTAACTGAGAAATTTCTCTGTGAAGTGTCTCTTGCTTTAAGAAATAATTTACATTAGTCATAAGGGTTAGAAATGTGTTGCCAGTCAGCTGGTATTGATAGTGATTTGTCTTGGATTTGGGTTACAGGAAAACGCGTTTAACCCCTGAGGGTTGAACTGCATCTTTTAAGAGAAATTGCGTTAAGAGAAAATAAGAAATGAATTGAAGATTGTCTCTGAATTACGTCCTGTGGCTTTGGAACTGAAGTCCTACCTTTTTTCATGGGGGTTGGCTTGCTGCACTGCAGTGAGAACAGGACAAGGAGTGTAGCTTTGGCTGAGCCTTGACTGGCTGAGCTAGCTTGGAGGTGGTGTATGCAGCATACGCAACGTACGCAGCCTGCAGCAGGTCACTCAGACAGGCAAGACAGGACTATGATGCACAGGCTAAAAGGTCAACAACAAGCTGATTCTTTTTTTTTTTAACAGGGTAGCCCCTTCTAAACAGCAAATTAAAATACCTTATGCTAAGATCAATTAATTTTTTCTTAGTTCTCTCTCTCCAGGAGGGTTAGATTAGACTTAGAGAAAGTTCTGATTTGTGCAGGGGAGTAAGCGTGTTCTACAGTAGTTACTGTGGAGTAACCAAAATCCAGTGTGTGTGATAGTCCCCCTCTCCCAAGGTAGTCAGATGGAGCTCAATTTAAAGATTTTTTTTTTTTTTTTAACCCTGGCTATAAGCAAACTTACTTATATTGAATCGTGTGATCTTAAAACAATTGTTTTGGCAGAAGTGAGGAGGCAGAACTGTTTGCAGGGAGAAAATTGAGATTGTGAGGACAGGAGAGCTCGATGTCTGAGCCTCAGTGTGATTCCTAGATTCTTCCACTTCTGTCTCGGTCCCCAGTCTGGAAGCGATGATAGCCCACCTCTGCTGGGTGACTGGCTGGTCTCTTGGCATGAGCATGAAGAGTTTGGTTTTTATTTTATTTTGCTATACAAATGCAAGGTTTTCCATATTATCAGAAAAGTCTAGCTCAGCAGAATTCCTTGAAAAGTCCATATACCATTTTAAAGCTTGAGTTCACAGTGGCTTGTAATACTAAGCAGAGGGCATTAGAGACAGCACTTCTGCTCTCTTACATGTACTTTGATTACTATTTACAACAGATGAGAACTTCAGGTTTTAATGAAGTGAATGACATTTATTAATTACCTCATGACTAGTTCAAAATAAATCAGCAAAGGCTGAACAAAATAAAAATAATTAATCTACAGAGATGGTTGTCTTTAGTGAATCATCTAATGCCACCTACCTCAGATTGGTGTTTCAGGAACCATTAGTGAGGATTTTTTACTTTGTAACGTGGCACAGTGATGGCAGATACATTCAATTAGTGCTTTTCCCAGTAGACAACTATTCTAATTATTTTTAAGGAATAGAAAAGGGGTGTCTGGTAAAGAATTGTAGGAAAGAACTCCTGACTTCCTCCTTCCCCTATATGTGCCACACTGCACATAGAGAGATAGAGTTCGCAACTGATCTTTAGGAAAACACTGAAGGAAAACATACATCTATAATAGCTGATTGAATTTTGTTCTGAAGTATGAAAAAAAGCTTCTATTTACAAACAGAAAAAAAATCTATATTAAGAGAAAAACGTCAGATTAATCTTTAAAAAAAACCAATTTCTTAGAGCTACAAAGAAAGTATAATTCAGAGATTGCTGAAGTTCTTATTTAGATGGATAATTTTTGATGCTTCACTTCAGCATGTATGAAAATGAGTATTCATTGATATGAATAGGTATGAATATTTATTTGGTGTAATTTACATTTTCCTGCTTAAATTTTAAAAATCTCCTTTATTAATCAAAATGTATTTAGTCTGGTGACTTGAAACCATGCGAATTGAGTCAGCTGAGGAGAAGGGATAAAAGGAGCAGCTTAACTGGGGGCTCCTTAAGATGGCTTTGTTGCCGAAGTCCCGTGTAACTTTGGACATAAAAAGGTACGCTAAATTCCGTAGGGGCAGTGTAGCTCCTGCTAGACTGCACATGCAGCTGTACCTAATAATAGAAACAGTTTATAAATCATGAACTTGCACCTCATATTCAAATACAGTATTTTACATGATTGCTTTCTGAGCTTCGGTGGTGGTGTCCCACCAGCAAGAAGCCTCAACCATCTCCTCTTTCATTTTACAAAGAAAGTGTTGAAACCTCCGTGTTCCTGTGACCTCCTTTCGCCTTCTCCTTTTTGCATCTGATCTTGCCCTCTCTTCCCTCTCTTCGCCTTTCTCTCTTTTATGTTTTTGTTGTTTGGGGTTGTTTTTGGTTTGTTTTTTTTTTTTTGACTATCAGCAATTGATAAATCAATATCTATTTTCCCTGATGTTGCCGTGTTTTGCAGGAACTCTTTTGCCAAACTTGACTTAGTTCGTTGGTCTTTAACACACCATGATACTGTGGGGCATTGTTTTATTTTTTCTGTAACTTTTTACATATTAGTTTGAATGCTAATCCACCATGGCTAGCTGAGGGCTGCTGAGATTCTATTAGATCAGACTCTGAATTCATGCTTGGAACTGCACTTGGGTTCTTAAACCCTGTCATAAGAATTTGAGCTACTAAAGAGGCTATAGGCAAGACAGAGAGAAAATCAAAGGTGAACTAAGAGGAAGAAAAGGAAAGAGCCATAATTAAGAGGAGCGTCATGAAACCAAGGTAGAGGATAGACACTTTTCACCATGGATTTCTGTGTGTTGGTTCAAGCTGAGATTTTTGAAAGACTGTTACCTTGCTTTTAGGAATAAAGCACTGATTTTTTTTTTTTTTTTTTTTTTTTTTTTTTTTTTTTTTTTTTCATTAAAAAAAAGGTGCCCTGCACAGCACTCTGATTGTGAATTAAGCGTCATGAAACCAAGGTAGAGGATAGACACTTTTCACCATGGATTTCTGTGTGTTGGTTCAAGCTGAGATTTTTGAAAGACTGTTACCTTGCTTTTAGGAATAAAGCACTGATTTTTTTTTTTTTTTTTTTTTTTTTTTTTTTTTTTTTTTTTTCATTAAAAAAAAGGTGCCCTGCACAGCACTCTGATTGTGAATTATGTCTCTCCCTTATAGTCCATATGTAAAGTACCAGCTTGCTTGAGGTTTGGACATGCCTAAATTCCGATACACTTGTTGAATCAAGTTTCCCTGAATTTTGGAGTTTTGCTTACTAAGAACGAAGAAAAGAGAAAAACAGTCAAAATTGCTCAATTTCATCCTTGTATATGGTTGTTTCTACATATAAATGACTAAAAAGAATTATTTAGCAGAGCAACTTCCCCAATCCCAAGAATAGTCTAAATAGAGAGATCTGGATTGCGTTCAACAAATACATTGCTTTCGCCAGCTGAAAATACTTTGAGGTAAACTCCCCCCACTCTTCCCTTTCTTTTAAGGATCCCTTAAAATGTCTTCGTTGCTTAGACAATTATATAAAAAGCAAAATTCACTCATGAATTATGCCAACACCAATATATGGCACAAATGTCACACAAAGAGGATAGATGTCCAGTCTCTAGTGTTGTCCCCAGCAAGGCCTTCAACTCTTCCCTCAGTTCAGGTTACATCCTTACTCTCTTCCAACTTGGCTTACCAGTACACCTCAAATATTCAGTAGGTCCTTAAGTGCTTCAGACAATACATCTTCTGCTTGTAAGCAGCTTTAAAACTTTGATATAGTCCAGTCTCTGTTTTAGCTGACAAGGTCTGTCTTTTTTTTCTCCTTACAATGCTCTAAAAAATTTCCTGCTCAAAAAAATCAGTATTTTAGGCAAGAAAATCTTAAAAGATTTAATGTGAGTTCCTAGTGATATGGTACCAATGCTTTGTGGTGATAGTAATTTGGAAACAAAGTAGGAAACGCAGATAAAGAATCAGTAGTCTAAGTCATGAAATTCCTAGTCTTTTCTTTTCAAATACAGTTTTTACAGGCAATCTCTCTGCTGTCTGAAGCCTGCTTCTGAGGGGGGAATTGAAAACACAGAAAACACCACACTATGAACATACCTGCTATGATGCAGGGTAGCCCTTGCTCAGGGACTGGCTGGCATCAATCTGGTGGTGGGAGGTGGTGAGTGATCTTCTTCCATCACTTGGAGTTGGTTGGGTTTTTTGTTCCTTTTTTCCTTCACTTATTAAAGTGTCCGTTGATACCTGGGTTTGTTACGGTTTTTGCTTTGCCAATTGCCTTCCCTCTTCTGCCTGGGGAGGTGACTGAGTGGCTGGTGTGTTCCTAGCCGCTGGCTGGAGCCCACCTACTACGAGCATGAAGTTTGAAATTCACTCTAACTTACATCTTACAGACTGGGAATTAAAAGTAGATCATTTAGAAGAACTTTTCTTGAAACTATTGAATGCTATTGAATTTTCCTATATTTTACTTTGTATCAAATCTGATTTATTTTAAGGTTAAGTTTGAATCATTCATTTTTAAGAGAAACTTAAGTTCCTTTTAAAACTCTACTGAAGCTTTATGGTTTTGCTGTATTTAACACATACCAAATCTGTAGAAGAGTGAATGCTGGCAGCTTGAACCAGAAAAAAAAATTGTGACATGGTCACTGCGTCATTCTATCGTATTTTGGCTTCAAGACATTTTTGGTGGTTTGTTCGAGATCTTAAAATTCCTCCCACACCTCAGAAACACGTTTTAAGGTGATGCTGCATGTTCAGGATTCATTTCCAGCTTAAGAGAAAGGTGCAAGCAAATGCTGAAGTTTTGGCAATAGATATGGGGAGACTTACTATGGTGGAAACTACAGGCTGAAATCTAGTCAGATTCTTGGAAATGGGATAAATTTAATATGTTTGAATCTCATACTTTTTCCGGTAAGAAGGAAAGGGATACCATAACTGTTACTGTAAAACCTAGTAGTATGATTCAGAACTAGAAAATGTGGCTCTGGCTCTATGTGAAAAACTTATCACCAGCTCCATCAGAGGAATGAGAAAGAACTCTCATTTTATTTAGCACATGTGTTTGTGAGAAGGATGGGAAAGGGGAAAGAGGGAACTAGGTTCAAATAAAAAACACCTCATTTTGCGATTTCTTCAATAGTTTTGTAGAACTAACTGAGCCTGGAAAAAGTGAACAAGTGAACAAGTTTCCCATTAGCTTTAGAGTAGCCTTTTTAAAGAACTTTTATTAAATTTCCTAGCTTGATCGGTTTATGACTGAGGGATGCTCAGCACTGAAATCAGCAGAGGTATATTTGAAACACTATGAGATATGGAGAACTGTATCCTTCTCTTGGTTTATTCACTGCTATGAGCTGTATACTGATTCATACCATCTCAGCATCTGACTCTCTCTTCATTATGATCATTTGTTCCCCTAGTACAGCATACAGAAACAGCTCTGGAGGGAAAAATAATCTCCCTAAGTTCATAGGACACCATAAAACACAACACTGGAGAGTACCTGGGATAGTGTTTTGCCTTCTGGACCTGCTCTACTGCCCAGACAAGTTAAATCTATGCTGAAAATTGGAGGGTGGGACATATCCAGGAAAGAGACAAGAGGGAGTGGTTGTTTTGGGATTCTTTGCAACTGGCAGAACCTTTCTTACTCTGCAGTAAATTAAACCTTGGTTCCCTTCGGAAGAAGGATCAGAGACCTGCGAACTGCTTTGCTGCCTTCTCCCTTTGCATAGGCTGGCAGCAGAAAGTTTAGTCTTTAATGCTAAGTCTGCAGCTGAAAGTTGAAATGGTTTGAGTACTGAGGTGCAAACCTGTTGGTTTTGATAAATTCCTGCCTTCCATTCTACCTCTCCTATGCATGAAGATAAGATTATAAAGAAGATTTCACAAAGTTAGAACTCACTGTAGCTAGCTGGCAGCTGAACTGGCTCAGTTGCATAATTCTTCGTCAGCATGTTGAACCTGTGCTCCTTGCAGAACTTGGTATGAAAGGGAAACGTAACTAGAAGAAAACGGAAGCTTGGAGACCAAGCAGTCTTTTCAGTTTTTCTGCAGTGCTGCTCCCCAGCCCCAGCATTAGTGGCTGTGCTGTGGTCTGAGCTACATGGCCCAGCCATGGGTGGCAAGAGAGGACTTCTCCTTCCAGAGGGCTGGAATGGTCCTGTGCAGAGACCTCCCTAGCAGGAGCTGGGGAGGTTCCTTACCCTGTCTCCAGCATTCAGCTTGTGCCTGGGGGAAGCCGAGTGGGGTAGTCAGTAAGCATACCAATCTGTGACTGCATAAATCAGAATCCCAGGCACGTTAGGGTAATTCAGGAGTGGTGGAGGTGGGGAAGTTTGCCATGACCATAGAGTAATGGTGAAAAAGAGAGGAAAAAGTTGTGGTTTCTAGGAAAATAAAAATAATATTGATTAAAAAGCGCAGGACCAAGATAGTGAGAGAAGTACTTGCGTAGATTCACAGAATTTGGTGCTATAGAATGTATCATTAATTAACTCTCTAAATTACCTTCCCAGTTTGTATATGACATCATTCTGTCCATTGGTTGGGTACCATTATGCCCAGGCCCATGAAAGTGCTATAGTGCTATATAAGCTTTCATAGCAACAGCAGGCTCTCTGGGATTCTGTATTTGCAAACTAAAAGAATTGCAAGTAACAAAGATGTAGGTTATTATTACAAATTAACCCTAAATTTGCTACAACTTTGATAATTTCACAACAACAACATTATTTTCTGGTTAATTTTAAATTTTATCTTTTAACCTTAGGGACAGAAGTATGCAAATTTTGTCCAGAAACCATGACACAGATTATAGCTTGGCTTTTTTGCTTCTCTTCAGAAGCGTTTTTGCTTTTGATCTCAGCTGGACTACAAATTGTTTGCAACTTTGCATGCAAAACTACCTCTCTACCAGTGTCTCCCTAGAAATTGAAACGCGTGCATATTTTTGAAAGGCCTCATTCTAATCTCACATAAAATCACTTGTGATTCAGTGAGCTTCTTCACTCTCATGCATACAGACAGTCCCCAATGTACTGATAGCCACCTGTCGTGCTGAATAGCTTTGTTTCGCGCTTCCTCCCTCCCCCTTCCTTTTGTTCTGTTTAGTTCCTTTGTTTCTCTTTAAAATGTCAAATACTTTTAAAAGAGAAGGAACTCTCTTCCTTACTGTGTGCAACACCTAGCAAAGTGGTATCTTCATTTCCTGCCCTAGGTAGAGTGACAGTAAGAATATCAAATCATTGGTTAATAACATTTAAAAAAATCTATACTAATAGCCATTGAATTATCTGTAGGTTTTAATGAAATCCAGGTCAAAGCAATCTCTAGTTATGTTGGAGAACAGCTTTTTGTGTTTCCTGCATAAGACACTTCTACCTGCACAGTAGCAGCTTTGTGGAAAACGTGTTCTTTAAAATGACCAAATGTGAGCTCTACAGAAAAAGAAAATTAAAAGATCAAGAAACGTAAATTCACATTCACTGCCTCTGCCATCTTTATCCAATTATTGCACGGAGAGATTGTTAAACTGATGTTGATAGCAGGTATAGCCTTGGGGTCACCACCTGACCAAGGGTAGCTTTCACGTTAGAGATGTTAAAATACAAAGTTCTTTAACGTTCGCCTTCGGACTCTGTGTAGGAAATGCCATGAGTGCTAATGTGGAAGCACAGGGAGGATGGACTAGGTTCTCGCATTCTTGTCTTTGGCCTCAGTCTACTGGTCTTGTTTCTTTCCATGCACCAGTAGAACAATATGCAGTTGTAGTCAGGTCACTGAAACAGAATCCTCAATGACTGTTATTAGGAGAGTAAGAATTATGACCCATTGCTTTTAAATCCTGAACTTTTTCAAGATTTGAGTTAATAATGAGATTAATCTCGTAGATTGTAATAATCCTCTGCCTCTGTTCAGTTCAGAGGTGATAACACGTTGTGGAGGCTGCAGGAGAGTTTGGCATCAAACTGTCATTTTGCTGCAGAATCGGGGCGATCCCTTATGAATTACTAGAAATGGAGTAACAAACTTGTGAGTATCATGCTGTCAGTTCTGCACAGAAGGTTCTGGAGGAGGTAGCACGGTTCTGTGGTGCTACTGTGTTTGTGCTTGGTAGATTGGTTTGTTTCTTCCTTTTACCATAGTTAGAAACACTATTTATTCCCTTATTCAGAACAGGTATAAGAAACCATATCTCATCTAGGTGCAGATAGAAGCCGAGGATTGCAGGTAGGTCACAGCCCTATGCAAGGGATTTCCCCATGGAAAGGGAAAGGACACTGTCTCTCCAGAATGTCAGGAAGACAGCTGAGCCGGAGATTTCAGTCTCAGCACTTGCTTAATTTTGTGAAAATAAAAGGGGTGCAAAGATGTGTATGAACAGATCTTCAGACTTTCTTTTGCCTTCTCTCTCAGCTTCCATGCTAATTAAAAGCTCTGTGAAACTTTTGATTTTGGCAGACTGTGAGCCATAGTCATTATTTATTCTCTAGTCCTTCTGCTTAGCACAAGAGGTTCTATTCCTCCTGTGTGTGGAGACGTCATTTGCTTCTTAAAGTTGTTGGTGAAGAATAACAGAATAGGTTGGAGAAGTAGAGAGAGTGGAAGAAGAATGGAATGTAGCAGAACCCTATTATTTTGTTTTTTTAAATGAGAAGGAAATGAATCAGACGTCCTGCCAGTGTACAGTGATGATAGAGGTTCCTAGAGGAAAAAAATGTGATGCCAGGCTTTTTTGTCTATGGGAGGATGTAGGCCTATGAAAACTGAGGAGTAGAAACTATTCAAAGAAGTTCTTATAGTCAAAAACTCTAAACTTTATCTTTGGCTTCTGTTTGACATTAGGGACAATGCTGCCTGTTCCTTTCACTATCCTGTTATTCAGCCAGTCCAACTGACTCATACATTTATTAACCTCTCCGAAGGAACTGTTGCTATAGACATGACTGCCTCCCATCTACCGGGTGAGAGAGATTCCCCATCGTAAGATGAGGGATGAAACCGAATGACAAGAAAAGGATCAGCTTCGGCAGTTCAACTGGGGAGGCATTTGGGGTGATTCAGGTAGAACTGCCTGGTATGTTAAACCTTGACATCCAGAAGTTTGGATCCTACTCTGTCATGAAATCTCAGCTAAACTGGGGCAGACAGCTCTCTTGACGTAAGAAATGGTTGACATATTCAACTTACTTTACTTGGGAAATTACAGAAGCTTGTCAAATTCCGGCTTCCCTTCACAAGTTCAATTCTAAATAAATACGTACTGTGTAAGATAAGATGCATCAGTAAGATTCTGGTATTTCCTTAGTAATTTTGGTACTCAAAACTTGTGAAGTTTTAAGAATCAAAACTGATAACTAAAACTGTTCTCTTTTTAAAAAAGAATTTTCTAAGTCCTCCCTTTTAAGAATCACATTATGGCTAAAATTTCATTGTATTGATTAACACTTTAGTTTTTTAAAACTCTGATAGAATGTTTTTGCTTTTCAGAAGATTCTCTGGAGAAAAGGGAAAGAACAAATTAGACTAAAAAAAAGTTAAGAAAAGAGAATATATTTAACATTGTGTATTGGTTAAAATAACAGGAAAAAATAACTAATAATGTTCTGAATTGAAAACTATCTCTGAGTCTCATTAAAACCTTAACTGCTTTAGGCTTTCCCTTCTCTCACCTGCCACCCACTGATGACCTATGAGTCACCAACTATTCCAGCTTCATCTGAAATCTTTATTTAATTATTTTAAACCCTAAAGCCCTGTGTTACAAGAAAAAACAACAGATCAGCCTTTATACTTTTAAATTATTCAATTATCTGTAAATAACAGAAATTGTAGTTTTCCATGTATGTATCTACACATACATATTAACTGTTACAATATGCATAACTGTCTAGTTTTAAAGCTCATAAGTGGAGCAAATGATGAAAAAATGATGATGTTTTAGCTCTTGAGTGTTCTCTGTTCATAAACCAAGCCTTTCAGAAAATGACTAGAAGACTTTCAGATGTACTCAGAGTCAGTCGCTGGGCAGCAAACTTTTTTTTTGCTGTTAGTACAACTCAAAATGGCTATTGATTTAAAATTATTCTTATTCAATAACACAGAATAATACTAAAGGTGCTGTTTTGTCAATGTTTTTCTCTGTTAACAATAGCTTGGTCTTAGTCATTGCCTAGATGGTTCTCAACAATTACGTGTGCAAGTAACCACCTGCTGTTTGTCTCACCAAGACACAGAGAACATCTTTGAAAAGTCAAGACATTGAACAGTCCCATACTGACCTGATCCAACTGCTCTCTGCAGGCAATGGGACCTGTGTGTGTCAAACGGTGGGTGAGGCTCCTAACCCCTCTACTGTCAGCAAAACTACAGATGCACTGCAGTGCTGCTTGGTTTCTGCTGTGTGTGTCCTCAAGCACTGTCATTGTGAGTTCCTGCCTCCAGGAGAGGTTTTGCAGATGTAGACTCTGTAGTGGGAAGAAATCGTTGTTAGTTACACCACAGCTCAAGGGGGACATATGCAAGTCCACACCCCCTTCAAGTGTACCTTTCACATGTGCTCTGCACAACAGGATTTTCCAGTGGATGCTGAGGTCCTGACTCTTTCAGCTTTTCAGATTTTATTAATTTTGCTAGCATTGTTCATTCTTGTGTATCCCATAGGAAGTTAAGTAATTTGGCTATTAATTAGGTATAATTTCATTATCCTACCATGTAGCATGGTATCTAAAAGATAAAGGCTGCAATATTTAACTCCCATGTGAGTTAGTGAAGGAACACAAAACACATTCAGGCCTCCAGAATACTGTTCAGTCACCTAACTGTTTGGCCAACCCTTCTTTGGGCTAGTAGAAATTCTTT
>NW_010392397.1:0-29613 GCF_000710305.1 Buceros rhinoceros silvestris | reverse complement strand
CTTTCCCTAAGTTCACAGGGTGAAGGAGCAATACTTGAAATATCAACAAAGGACCTGATGAATTGCAACAAATAGTCCAAATAACAACAGCAAAGTGGCTGATGCAGTACAGTATGCACAAATAGAGTGCGGCAGAGAATTACACACCAGTTCAGGCTTCTTTATGATGAAGCACTTGCTTGAGTTCAAGCATATGAATAATCTTACAGAAATTATTTCAGGTGTCTTAAGTTTCATTTAAGCATGTGACTAATAACTCTCCTAGGTCAGGACATTAATCACATCTGAATGTCTTCATCAACAGGTAAGATGATCATGCAGAGATGGTCAATTTGTGAACATGGTTTTCTAACTCCTGTAAGATACAGATCTATGTCACTGCTGACTCACATGATCAAAAGAGCAGCTGAGAAAATCAGTACCAATATATAACCTTTTTGCTGCATGAACTAAACACACTGACAGACCAGTGTAACTTCTTCCTCTTGCTTAGTCTGAAATGCAATTCAGTCATGGTACATGTTTCTGTTTTCTTGCTTTCTTTTCTCTGAACCAAAGTGATTCATCTTTGCTTTTTAAGATAACCTTTACTTACGACAAATCTCCACTCTGGTCAGCTGTAAGGCTGCTTTCAGTCTGTTGATTAAGAGAGAATCAAGTCCATCCATTGTGGACCTTCTTTCTCTTTTGTGCTTCTTTTACAACCTTTTCCCCTCTCTCTTTTCATACAGTTATGTACCTCCTCTTCATTTCAGTTCTCTTTGTGTTAACTTCCATTTTATACTCCATCCTGGTTTTGTTTCCTATTTATGTATTCAGACATCTTGCTATTCCTCCCTGTGTTTTTTTTTCTCCCCAATTGACCTATCTTCTCCTTCCCTCTTGCAGAAGCGAAATACGTCACCTCCATTTCTAGTAACCCTCAGAGACTTCATGCTTATTTCTGGGTCCATTACAGAGTCTCCACTTCAAACCTATTTTGCATTTTATCTTGGTCACTTGTTATGCTAAAAGCTAAAAATTCCAAAATCTGTCTGTCATAACATTTTCATGGAATCAGCAATCCTAGTGCTAGTTAGTTTGATAAAGCTTGAATAAAAAAAAAAATCACAGAACTGCCTCATCTGTAAAGATCTGAACACTTCTAGAAAAAGGCATTTTATATATCTTCATCAGAGAAATATCATTTAAGAAAATTACTGTGTATCTGCTTTAACAACCTATGTGGAAACAAAAGTAGATTTCATTGTAGATATACAATTATGATTAGAACACAGTGAATGATGGCTGCAGCTTAGTGCTGAATCATGGACCTCTCCCTCCTTGAGGTAGATCACCAAAACATATAGTGTTTTAAAATTAATTATTTGCAAAGGTCAACAAAATAACTGATGGGACATTTTATGTAGATCAAAGAACTTTTGGTCCTTTTCTAAACTTGTAATAATGTAGATCATCTCCACTGCTGACCTTCCAAAGACCATATTTGACGTCACAAGGTTCTGCTGAAATGACTTCCTGCTCATTATGTTCATAGCACAATGAATTTTCTAATCCTCACACCTAAGCAGATTACATTGTTGTCTAGTAGATGCTGCCCTTTCCTTTTTATAAGCTTGTCAGACACCAAGTATTATTGGGATAGAAACATCTTCTACAGTTCTCCTGAAAGCCTACTGTAACTTTTCCTTATGAAGTGATAGAGGGGATCAAAAAAGAAAAAATCTACAGGATTTTTTTGAGCAGAAAATGTAGAGGAAGGAAGGGGGTGCTGTTCTTCCAGCGGGAGGATGAGCATGCAGATGAAAACCAGAAATTAAGAGCTATAGTTTCCTGCCTTTCTTTGTTCCTGGAAGAAAGTAACCTGCCACTGGTCTCTTTTCACTGTGCCTCTTTTATTTTTTAAACAGCCTCTATTTTCTACCTTTGTGGCTGAGATGAGATTTGAAAAATTAATTCTTTTTAATCCTTTCTCCCCTATTCTTGTGCTCTAGTGCTCCACAATATCAGAGAAACTCTTGTGTTTCTTAGTTCACAATCCCTCTTAGTTGCCCAAGAGTGACCAACTGGCTTTTACTGTGTGCCCAGGACTCTTCAACAAATGTAAATCTTACTCTGCAAAGCTCTTTCATTCAGGCTGAGCTTATTCCAATTTAAATAATTCACGGATACACAAGTCCTAATAAACGTAACTGGAGATGGGGGCAGGGAACTTCTGGATTCATTTTGGCCTAGTGAAACATGCTTTGTAAAATAGCACATTATCCATGTTGAAATTACCTATACAGCTATTTAGATGTAAAAATAACAAACTAAATGGGTCTATGGTGATAAATATGTCTTGTGCTTGTCAGTCTTGACTAGCTGTACTTGTCTGTCTTCCAAGGAAAAAAAAACTTTTAAAATAAAAAGGAGAACCAGTATGGTACTTAAATTCATGCAGTCTATCTGAACGACTAGTAATGCAACACTTCCTTAACTGTAGTAAAGCTGAACTAGAGACAGCCCACAGATATGGGCAGTTGGTGAGTGGGTTGCACGCCAGTACAGTCATGCCTGAGGAATAATTGCATCGTAATTGGTATTTTTTGCTTTTCTCTCAGTTACCCGTCTTCCAGCAAGTGGATACTCTTCTGCCCCCACACACTCTTCTTACCTGACATGGACTGGGGGAGTGCAGACAACTGAGAGAAATTCTAAAATGCTCCAAAGAAAATTACACTTTTTCCTCAATATTTTTAACAGCAAGACATATCTGTTTTGTTGTTGTAAAGATGAGCTATCCCAGTGTGAAGCCTTTATAAATTGTCCAAAATGTACAATGCTGCACTACGTTCTCTACAGTCCTCTCCTTCAGAATACTTTTATCCCACAGTAATACCCTCCTTCTCAGTAACTTTGTACCAAAGCACAGTGAAAATAGATGGTCCTGCGCTATGAGCTAGCAAGCAGTCCAGGTCCTTCTCATGTGTACATTGGGGATATTGTTTCCAAAACAGATTATGGGTTTTTTCTGAAACCATCCTACTCACCAGCCCCTTGGGTCATGTTCACAGTCTTACTCAACTGTTACACAGCAGGCAGGAAGAATCACGTGGAACACATTTGACTTTTATGTGGCAAGGCTTGGCACAGTGGCCAGGGAACTCTGTAAAACTTCTAGGTTTGAATCTCTTTTGAAGCCATCAACATTTTGCATTGAACTCCCCATAAAAGTAATTTTTTTCACCCACAGATCTCTACTGTCACTTCAGCGACTCTGCCTGGCTGATATTTTGCAGGGCAGAAGTCCTGGGGAAGCTATGTATTCTTCTGACTTTATTATGGCCTGCTCTTCAAGGCTCTGAAAACAAAACTTACATCCAGTGTTAGCTATCCTAAAGTTTTGGAAGTCACCGTTCTGAACTTACACTAGATTTAGGTTTGCTCACCTCTCCAGATTTAAGACTGAATCTATGTACAAGACCTTTGACAGCAAGCCTGATTCAACTTTTTTGTGTTTGTAACACAGCCAACTTTGTACACTTTTAGATGCAGACTGGGAATTTCTCAACATATGTCCCTATGCTTTCTGTAGCAGAGGTGCTTTCACCGGTACCCTGCAGAAAAGGGGAGTGGGAGTCAAGGCTATCTGTTAAGGACTGCTGTTTTGTATGTCTGTACAATCAGGGTTTGCAATGCACAGATTAATTAAAGCACTACAAAAAAGTCGATAGTATGGATTGACGCTAACCAGGGGAAATGTCAGCTCTTTATTGAATGAAACAATGCAGTTAGGCTAGCAATTGCAGAGGTTGTATGACCAGAGTAAAATAAATAGCACGCTGCAGAAAACAGAGCCAGCCCTACTTTAATGCAGTCGTAAGCGTTAGAGGTGTCAAGAGTAGTGTTGCCCTCAAGGCACATACATGCAGTACTCTGTCTTAGTAAAAAAATGGCAACATTATGAGGAGGATTACAGAAAGTAGATGGGACCGCTGTTCTTGGTTTTGCCTATGCAAAATGGAATCCTAGTGAAATCTACTTAGCGACATGTAGATATTTAGGAAAAATACATATATTACGTATATAAAGCAAATGAAACTGGCCAGACAAACATAAAACTGAGGAAAATGTGATTGCAGATTGCATCCTGAGTATTTCTGTAAGCTAGTAAGGCCTTAGCTGAAGAAACAGAAAAGCAGACAAATCCATGGGAGAAAGTGTAAATAAACCAAAGATCTTACCAGTATGTGTTATCATAGAAACGCAGAATACCAGGTTGGAAGAGACCTTAAGATTAACTGGTCCAAACTTTCTTGGCAAAAGCCCGGTCTAGATAAGATGGTCCAGCATCCTGTCCAGCTGAATCTTAAAAGTGTCCAGTGTTGGGTAATCCACCACTTCCCTGGGAAGATTATTGCAATGTCTGATTGTTCTCATTGTGAAAAAATACCCTCTTCTGTCCAGTTGAAGCACCTCAGGAGTAACTCGAATCATAAAATGCTTTGAGTTGAAAGGGTCCTTTCAAGCATATCCAGTCCAACACCCCCCCAATGAGCAGGGGCATCTTCAACTAGATCGGGTTGCTCAGAGCCCCATCCAACCAGGCCTGGAAAGTTTCCAGGGACGGGGCTTCTACCGCCTCTCTGGCAACCTGGGCCAGTGTCTCATCACCCTCATTGTAAAAAATTTCTTCCTTATATCTAGCCTGAATCTCCCTTCTTTTAGTTTAAAAACACGATCCCTTGTCCTATCACAACAGGCCTTGCTAAAAAGACTCTCCCCATCTTTCTTATAGCCCACCTTTAAGTACTGAAAGGCTGTGATCCATGAGCTCTCATCTATGGGACTCCTGTAAAAAAACAGGGTCTCCATCTTCTTTGTAGCCACCCTTTAAATACTGAAACACGGTGATAAGGTCTCCTCTAAGCCGCCTTTTCTGAAGCTGAACAAACCCAATTCTCTCAGCCTTTCCTCACATGGCAGGCTTCCCAGTCCTTTATATTTAGAGAAACTGTATTTATAGTTATATTTCATAAATGTCAATCAAGTTTTCTAGGAAAGACCAAGGCACTAAATATGTCCATAATCAGTGTGATATGACCCATGAAAGCAACCTTTCCTAGCAAGTGTGCTGTTATTGCTGTAGATAGTGGTTCAAAATTCAGTATGTGTACATATTTTTGAAGAAAAAAGAAATCCAAATATATTCTCCCCCTTCAGCTCTTCAGAAGACAAAGACAGATCTTTCTACCACATAAGGAACGCTGCTTTCTATACTACTTGTCTAAATTGTCTATAAACTGTATTGAGAAAATAAATGTTAAGGAATGGGATTCACAGAGGTAGATAAACTCATGGAAAACTTTCCAAACTTGTTTGTGGGAAACCAAAAAAGGGAGTGGGCTAGATGACAGGGCAATGGCCATTCCTCCATGAATTCTCATGTAGATTAGCCAATCGAGCCACGTGAATTCCCTCTCAGCTAGAGATACTTGTATTCTTACCCTGCTGAAACTAACAGTTCAGTGAAGAATGTGCCTAGCCAGGAGATAGAATAATTTACTTGAAAGCAGTAAAGTACCCTGCTCCTGCTGGAGAGTTTTGAGTCCTGATTCCTACACTATTATTTCCAAATGCCCTAAAGATGTAGGATTTATTCTGTCTTCTAGCCTCCTTCGAAGCTTTTCCACTTTGAATAAATAACCAGCAATACGCTGGAGAAAGGACCTTCACCTGACTGTCATCTTATGCTAGTTGAATGTTTTATCACAGAACATCTAGAGTGAATCTCTCATTCATTCTTCTGATAGGACTAGAGCAAAAGGACAGGGGCACGTGAGCAGCGTAAGTTCAGTGTACAGGGAGACAGAATTTTAATGCAGAGGTACTCTAATTAAATGTAAGGAAACTAGCTAGCGTGCAGGTTGCTGTCTAGTTGCAGTAGCCAAGGGTTCTGCTCAGGCTAATATTTTCAGTTAATTAGCAGGGTGAGTATCTTCCACAAAACACTTTCTAAAACCAGCTCACTTCATTGGAGAGATGATGATCACTTACTTCAAAAGCTGAGCCTTTCATAATCAGTCTCAGAAGCCAGATTACGCACAACCTGATGTTCCTTTGAGAGACTGGCTGGGTACCCTGGCAGATCCCAGAGCTGGTGAGCTGTGGACATTTTGGTGTCTTATTAAACTAATAAGCTGATGTTTAAATTGACACAGCAGTTAATTATGAAGTGAGAAACACACCTGTTGTACCCCTGCCCACCAAACTAAGAGCAATTATATTAATCAATTTAATAAAAACTTGCAATCAGTGAGCAGCAATCAATTGACACTGAAAATCGAGACTTGGTGTTTGAGTGACTCATACAGTAAATTTAGCATTTTGCTCTGTGCTTTAGGCACTAATGACATAATCATATATAATTATTTTAAATATTTTATAAACTGCAGTGAATTTCCTAATGCTGTTTGCTAATTATGCAATACAATTTTTAGGGAAATTTCATGGATGTTGTAGTATAGCTACGATGAGTCATTTGTCACCACAAGATAGTAGAGAAATCCTCACCCCTATAAATAGAGCCACAGGCATTATGTATACAGTCTTTTTATTTAGTGGTTTTTTTTAAACACACCTGTATCTAGTTACTATTGCTATTCTGATATATAATGGTATAAGCGTTACTATATCTGAACACTAAAGAGTACTGGCAGCAGTCAGAAACATCGTGCTTGAGCCACAGAAGAACAACGAGCCTTCTAAAGCGTTGTGGCTAGATTATTTTAGGAAACTGTCTGAAGCACTGACTCCTAGGTAATACAGAAGAATGAAAGAGTTCTCTGTCTACATAGAGTAGATCAAAGAAGATGGAATGAAAAAATGTATAAAGATTGGAAATTTTTATGCAGGAAGTCAATAGTAGTACTGAGAATAGAAGCTAGAAGCTTTATACTATTATTAAATGCTACTACTAATAATTATAGTACTGACTGAGAGCTTTGGTTAGGATTAAATTGTCACGGAGTACAGGATCAGCCGACAGAAAAGACTTTCTGGAATGATTCTGAATATTTGCTATCATTAATGTAAGGAAAGACACAATTATGAAGGGCTACAGATGAGGCAATACGGGAAAAGCCATGAAAACAGGAGATGATAGGCTAAGTTACTTATTATTGTCCTGGCTACGTCTTATTAATATGCTTCAGCCTATGCAAGGTGTAAATAAAGTTCCCAATCAGAATGTTTTTGTTCAACGTTAATCGGAAATACAAATCAAACACCTGCCTAAATCTGTGATTTTATATTAATGTTTAGACACTTGAATCACCTTGTTCTTTAAATGCTGAGCTTTCAATTACAGCCAGTGATACCTAACTGTGATCCAAACTAAAAGTAATTTCCTGCATTTTTTTCTGGAAAGATAGCCATAAACTTTAATGAAAAGAAAAAAAAAGACAGCTATGATGCCACCTTTAAACAATCTTGAGTGCTGATTGAATTTGGAAAGTGTGAGACAAAACCCCCAATAAATCTGTAAGTACCTGAACCCACATATTAGTCACAAGTGACTATGCTTCCAGAACCCTTGACCTTACAAAGGCACGTAGTAATGTGTGAGATAACATGCAAGGGTATCTCCCTGAAGGCAGCAATGCTTCTTATGAAGTTACTTTTGAAAACTTTAGATGAGAAACTCAAAATTTCATTCCTGTAACCGCCATAGCAGAGGACAGATTGCTGCTCCTCCCCAGCATTGTTACTAAAACTTGCTCCCCTGATGGCAGTTCAGCTAGGACTATCCTCCCATAATTTACATGCTCCTGAGCTGTGTCCACATCATCTTAGCTTTACCCCCTCTGCCTGCCAACAGACAGCTTCAGAGGATGCCACAGCTTTTTGATTCATCAGTGTCAGCTTGATAATCAGGTTGGTCACTCTGGCTACTTGCACATGTTTTAGGACTTGGAGTCACACTGAACAACTGTGTCCACATCATCTTAGCTTTACCCCCTCTGCCTGCCAACAGACAGCTTCAGAGGATGCCACAGCTTTTTGATTCATCAGTGTCAGCTTGATAATCAGGTTGGTCACTCTGGCTACTTGCACATGTTTTAGGACTTGGAGTCACACTGAACAAACTGGCAGTCTGTCCATCCACTAACATGAACAAAAGGGTGAGTGCCTCCAGCCACACCGTGTTTAGTAACTGGGATTACCTGGGGTATGGTCTCAGCCACCATGTTTCCCTTGAGTGAAGAGCTATACTTTACATCATGTGAACATAACCTGCTCAACAAGGGAGGATGGGAGGATGTGCCTCTGCAGAGTATTATCTTCCCCCGCAGATTATTCCTCTTTCTCTGTGTCCTTCTTAGTCCAAACAAAGCTATGTCCTCTCAAGCATCTCATGAAAAGCAGATGACATGTTTTAATACATAAGTATCTGTGGAAAAGTTGGGCATTTTCTTTGCAGGTAACTTGCATTTCAGTGGTGTCACCAAACTAGTAAATGAGAGAGTGCCCAGGGGGTTCTGAATAGCTTACAGGAAGATAGATATTGCTGACATCTGGATGTGGCATGAGGGCATTTTTGTAGAGACCACAGAATGAAGTATAGTGACATATGCTTCAGACCTGCTTCTATCTAGACAGCAGCAGTTGTCAAGACCTGTCATTCCCATTTAACGTACCGTTTCCTGGGGGAGCACTCTGATACTTGGCCGTGGAAAGGGACTTGCAAGCAGGTCTGCCTGCTGAATTGTTCAACGTGTCCTCATGTGCTTCTGCAGCAAGGCAGCATGCACAGCCCATGAAGCTGACTTGTAGGCTATTATTGCAGGTACTCTGGCAAGATTCTATAGACACAATAGGTAAGTTGAAAAGGCTCTTAAGGGGTATCAAAGGAGAAGTTGCAAAGAGTTACAGTGCCTTCATCTAGAGATTGAGCTAAATATCACAGCTTTTTCAAGCAGGTAATTGAAATACAGGAAAGAACTTTGACTCATCGTGCAGGTAGAGTACTTTGAGTTACTTCACAAAAGAAAGATCAACCGGATTCTTCCTGACCGTTTAACGAACGAGTCATGCTATCTGTTTTTAATAGTAGTTCAGATCTCCCCAAACTTTCTGTAGATTAAACTCAGCAAAATATTTCTATGAAATTACAGATTATTATTCCACATGCTCCTGTGTCTGCTAATTCTTTAGTTAATCTGCAGTGGATAAATACCCGTATACTAATTGTCTGTTCTTTAAACAATTACTATTGCCATAGTCACTAGTTGACACAGGACAACAAAGGAATTCCTTCTACAGCATTAATTATGCAGACAGGAATCTGAAGGAATATTCACAGAGGTTTTCTGTTTTGCATAAAGAAATTAAAAACATCATAATTAAGCATTTTCTAAGCATTTCTGGGAAAAAAAGGAGCTGACTTGTATGAATGAAGAATGTCATGTATTTATTCTAATTTTCTTTCTAATGTAACAATTTCTTCCTGGTTTTCGTGGCTGAGAAACACTTGCAAGTCTACTGGCATATGCTGAGAGCATGCTCTAAAATATGGATTTCTCATTTTCATTTTTAGATGGTTGCTCAAGCAATGTATGAAATGAACAATTATGGTAAATAGTTTGAATAGAGTGAGGCCACATAGATTAGTACACTAAAAGATGTCACATTCTCATCACTGAAATGGACCACTGAGACAGTAACAAGGAAAAGAATCTGGGAATGCTTTTGAAAATTACATAGACAACAATTGCAATGAAAAGGGGGAAGAAAACAGAGAATTTTATTTCAGTAACTTAGAAAATGCCCGAGAATGATAGGGTATAGTGTATAAGACTTGGATTCAAGCAAGACTGCTTGAAAGAAAAGGCAGTAACCTCCATACAACCTCATTAAGATCACTAAATAAAGTTACCTGTTCCTTCTCAGATCAGCACACGTTAAAAAAAATTAGCAAATAACCTCTGACAAATTTGCAGACATTTATAGCAAAAATGGCAACAATAAAGACACGATAAAGATGAAAAAGAACAACTATGAGTATAGAAAACATTTAGGATTCTAAGACGGTTTCTTGAAAGCCAAAAATCTAAACAAAACTTTGACTTCATTGAGAGCTGAGACCATCAGGTGTTTCATTAGAGTTGGTACAGTACAACATTTGATATTTCAAATAAAAGATGGTCACACTCTAGTGATTACCTGCTACATTGAGCATATTAGTGTTCCTGCAGAATGCACACCTCTCCTTCACTATAGACAGCATAGTCAGGAGAAAATCAGTTTTATAAGAAGCTGCACTGGCAGGAGGAGTGGGGGGCCTCTAACCACTGCTGCCCATCCCATCAATGTCCTGGAAGTGGGCAGCAGCTGCATCGTGCCGTGGTGTTCCATAGCCAGGTGTTGCAACGCTGCAGGAAGCCCTTGTGGAACCGAATGCTGCTTAATGAAGAGTTAGTGTTTATCCTTTTTTCTTTTCTGCCTTGTCTTCTCTAACGGTGAGAAGACTACAGTTCTGGGTGGAGGGGAGGTACTTGCCAGTTCAGGTGAGGTAATGAGTTCAAGGATTCACTGCAGAAGTTGGTGCACAGGAAGCTAGAGAGTCAAAGTACACTGCACCAGCTACCCTGTGTTACTTCTACAGCCACAGGCTTTTGAGGTACAAAGATATGGGAGCTTTGACCATTTTCAAAAGTGATTCTGCTATTCAAAGGTAATCGGTGCTCACATTCCCAAGAACAGAGGAAAGCTGTTTGTCCCAGCTTAGCATGCGATAACTTTAAAGGGTGAAGCACCTTAAAGGGTCTGTTGCTGAGTCAAAGCGCCACAGTCATGTAAGCAGGTTGTCCCAGTTTCCCCAGCCTGGGCCTCTCCATACCCCAGGCTAGTGAAATGAAGTGCATAGTAAATACGGTGCAGGTAATAATCATCGTGGTAATGGATATATGGGAAGATATTGCTTCAGCTGTCACCACTAATTATTCATTTATTAGTGGTCTCATCAAGATGAGAGCTTCAGCTCTGAGGCTGGATATCTGGTATAATCTTGTTGTCTGTCTTTGGCCAGGAAACACAACTGGACAGGAATTTACGGGGAAGTGATATAACCTCCAACCCCCCAGAACTGGCATCACTGTGTCACATCACATCATTATTCAAGTGTGAAACGGCTGCCCCTTCATCTACCTCAGACTTTCAGCCAGGAGAATTACAGAAATACTTCTTCCTGTAAGTGTACAAGAATTAAAATGCGCATAAAGGTTTGAACATAGAATGTTGCTCAATGATGTTATAGGTCCTTCACAGCCAATTTCAAGCTGCTCTGATGAGACATATCAAAAGGCTGTTTTTAGAAAGCAGCTAAGGACTTTGCATAGCCTTAAAAAGCAGAGTTCATTGCATCTCTTTTTCGAAAGCAGTGAAAAGGAAGTGAAATTAATTTGGTCCAAACTAGGTGGTAAAAATTCAAGTTAGAGTTTCTCAGTGGTGTTGGTAGGAGTTATTACTTAGTAAAATGAATTTGTCGAGCAGAACAGTTGGTGCTGAGGATCCAGAGTTTGTGCTGTACCCTCCTGGGGATGGGTTGCTCCAGATGAGCTCTATGCTGTTTTTGTAAACGGAACGCTACTAGAAGCTGGTGTGTGTCTTCTGCTTTAGGTTTACTTTGCATGCCCTAATATTGCTCTCCTATGTGAACCACATTGGATACATGGGGACAGTTGAAAGGATTCACTTTACTGAGAAGAAAAAAGCTTCCAGGTTGCATCTACATTAGTAGTTTAGTTTGATGTGTGATTCTGGATCTGACAGAGGGGTGCCCACTAACTCCCCCCCAAATCCAGTGTACTCTAACCATTGAATATGTGGGAAGATGCTGCTAAGGCAGCTTTTCTATTGGCTATACAAGCAGCACGTATCTCAGGCTGCTACCTGAGGTCAGACCACAAGAAAAATTATGATCTAAACATGCCAAATAATTTCCCTCAGGTGTACTGGACCATTGGTTCTGTGACGACTTTCTTAAACTCCTCCAGGTGTAATCCCTCATGTTAGAATTCAGAAGGTCAGGGGAAGGCCTGATTTTGAGAGTCTCCACCAGGAGACAGAAGAACATGTTTTGTTTTACTTCATAGGTACTGTTTTTGTGATACAGAAATATACCACATCAACTGTGTATTTGTTTTGTTTGTTTCCATGTTTGTTTGCATCAATAAAATCTGCACCTGTTTGTTTTGGCACCAGGAACAATTAGTTGTCTAGCCTGTACTAACATTTCCCACCTGCCTTGCTTATCTCTCTTCCAGTGATAAATACCCACTACACTTGCTGTGGTAATTAGCAGGCCAGTTAATCCAGGAGAGGATATATACTTTCTCTTGGACATCTGCAAACACTTTTTTCTACAAGCACTTTTGTATTAGAAATTATGAGCCTTTTTTTTTTTAGATATACAGGAAGAAAACGGGAAGCATTTCTAGATGATGTGTTGTTATGATGAACAGGCATTAATAATTGACATTCGTGGTGAGAGAGAAGGCACTCTGAGGGATTGTGATGATATCATGGTAACCATGAGAGCAAAGCCCGAGTGGTCTGTGATGACGGCAGATATGTGCCTTGCTTTATACAAGCTGTTCCTCTCTTGGATGGTTTCTATTTGATGGAAATCTGTTTATTAAATTCATACGTAAAATATCTACACATACTCCTGGAAGTTTGCTGTGGACAAGATTAGGTCAGCTCAGTTGCACACGCATGGGGAGAACAAACTGGAAATATCTACACATACTCCTGGAAGTTTGCTGGGGACAAGATTAGGTCAGCTCAGTTGCACAAGCATGGGGAGAACAAACTGCTATGAACTTGAAGCATCGTGCCAGTGAAATGAAGCAGAATTTCCGTCCTCATCCCCTTCCAAGGGGAGTAGCTGTGCTGCGAGGGAGGAACTGCAGATGGGCGAGCCCACTCCCAGGAGCAATCGGTGAGGGTTCTGTCCTGCGTGCCCGGGGCACAGGCTGGTTTATCAGGGGTTACAGTTAGCTCCTATGCATTGCTGTAGTTGCCATTTCCTCTGGTAACCTCTGTAGCCCTATCCCAAGCCCTCTTGATACAGTGCAAAGACAAATCTCTTCTGTGATTACAGACATGTCTCCTATTGCCTTTGCGTAAATTAAAAACTGTATGATCATACAAACAACTGCTGTAGCTTGTCCTCTTCGCAGCTTCACAAAGCACTTTACAGCAACTCCTGAGAAAAAGATTCTTTTATCAGACCTTTTTCCCTTGAGAATTATTACACTTATCAAAATGTAAATTGTTACTGTTTTCACGCTAATCATTTAGCAGCTCAATTAACTTGGTGACAACCATTTCACAGGACAAAGCTTCTTGGCTGCCAAAGCAATGCCAAAATAGGAACTTGGCCAAAGCAGCCAAGAACATCCTCAGATCCCATCATTTCCGAATGGTGGAAACAGGCAGCTTCTGAACTAAGTCTGGTAGAGGACAGTGGGCCTCCAACCTGCTTTTAGCTGAGGTCTTACTGCCTCAGTTTTTTGCTGCCTTTCCCCTTCCCTAAGAGAAGGCTCCATGCTAGCAGTGACACAGAGCACGACACAGAGCTGCTGCTTGTTTCCACATGCTTAACTGAGGCTTTTTTTGCACAGTATTAGTTTTCACTTGTGTTCAGCTGTTCTGTTCAGCTGCATAAGCTGGCAAAGCAACTGAGTTATGACCGTAGAGAATCCCCCTGATATGTGAATTTCTTTGCTGTCAGACAGCTCTCTGCCTTCACACCGCCAAAGGTGATGGGAGCAGCCACCATTAGGTACTTCTATGCCGTACTGACTAACTATGTGTTCCTGGGAAAATAAACATGGAGCACGTAGTTGCAGAGCACTTGATATATGTGCGCGTTCTTGGTCTCCTTCCTGGTACACAACCCTGCTGCAGAAACCTCTGTTTGGGTAGTACTTGTTTGGCAGTAGTATCGCTTTAGGCCAAGTATGAGCAGGTATATCTGGGTTGTCTTGTCCTTTATGCGAAAGATGATAAAATCGTAAAAAAACCTGTGGAATGTAAAGTTCATGGTCTCACCCTCAGACTTCCAGGATAGGAACTGGGCCCTCGCAAGCTGCTGTTTTAATGGAATGATGTTGGGTTTTGTTTGTTATTTTCTGTTCTGCCTGAATATAGTGGTTAGGCAGGTTTAAAAGAATTTTTCTTCTCTGATGGCTTAATTTTGTGGAAATACACTCACATAACCTGGAACTGCATACAGCAATTGTAAGATGTATTTGCTCTAAACTCAAATAAGCATGTGCTAACATGAGAAAAAGAAAGGATGTTGGAAAAAAGAAAATCTCTTCAGCTGGAGTTTTAGTTACCACTGCAAGGTAAGAGATACCTAGTCATGGCCCACCTGGGTAGTATCTTGTATGATTTATATGATATACATGATCAGTTCAGTACAGTTTGTGGCATCTCAGCCTCCACTTTCCTTCAAAATGATTTTCAAAGCTGCAGGAATGTCCAAGAAATGCCATCTTAAGAGAGGATTAGGTTCTTTGCCATTAGGTTATACCTTCATTGTGATGATTTTAGGTGGGAAGAGCAGTGCATTCTCCTGAGCAAATGGAAAGTCCCAATCCCAAATGAAGGGTAAATACTAGGCATTTTAAAAATTTCCTAAGAATGTTCCCCTTTTCCTTAGGTCTTCAGTAATATCCTTCTTAAAAGCACATGGACACTTAACATATGTATTTCAAATATAATAAAATCTGTGACAGAATTAGAGCTGAATTCATACACGAGTTCTTCATCACTCCTTGCTGTCCAGAGGGATGCATAAGTATCACTGAGTTCCTTTCTTTTTCCCATACAATTCTGTAGCCTAGTTACACAAATTATCTCTTGTACTTTTCCTGATTTTGTCTATGTTAGTATTATTTCCACATAACATTTTTCATTTCTCCTACCCATTAAAATATCAGCAATGTTTTTATTAACCTTGCTGACAGCATTTTTTTATTTCAATATGCATTTTGCTGGCAAATTCCCAAACATTTCATGGTATGAAGTGTTGCGGTCATTGATCACTGCTTCAAGAGGCCCCACAGATTTGTGCTTAGCGTGCAGACATACATACAAAATTTTAGAAGAAAATCTTTACAAATGGATAAGGAAAAAATATAATTACAATGTACCGTGTTTGTTTTTCTTTCCCTTCCCTAAGCAGCAGAAAACAAGAAGAATACTCAAGCATTCTGTGTAAAGGCAAAATACTTGAGCATCCTGCAGGGAAGAGGGAAAGAAGGTTCGGTGACAGGTAATTGTGCTCCATCTTTATGAATTACAAACCTGTTTGAGGCAAGCATAAACTTTCCTGGTGTCTGTCTGGAGGATCTCTATTGCTTATGGATTGTCCTTTTTCTCTTGTGTTTACTCTTCAGACTTTCATTGCTACAAGGTAAGTTAAAAGACTAGTTTCTACAGGTTCTGAGGATCAGCTGTCAAGGTTGAATAATTTTGATTGCATTTTCACCTCAGTGAAATTTTCACCTCACTGCTTTTTCCCCTCAGGGTTGAGGAACTAATAGGTGTTTGGTTTAGCAACCAAAATGAACCTGGTTTGTTCCTAGTAACATTCAGATTTAGCTCAGGAGAAAGTACTCATCCGTTTCAAATATCCACTTCGTGCCAGACCAGCTTATCACAGACTGGAAGGCCAATGTAGAAATCAGCAGTAGTTTCCCTGCTGAAAAAAGTGGGGAACATACAGTATCAGCACAAACCCGGTATTTAGTTCCTCTTTTAGAACAAAAGGTGTAAGTATACACAATGTTTGCAGTCTGATAAATGAGATCTCTTCAAGGAAGCAAAACTAAATGGCTTTTTCAGTTTGCTTTGTATAGGAACTGTCTATTGAGGATTGAGCACTTATATTTGAATAGCACATTAAACAATTATTTGCCCATTTAGGTCACAATTTCAGCTTTTTCTCTCAGTAAGAGTGCCAGGTCAGGCTGTTCCTGCCACACTGTCAACAGTTCGTTCCTCTCCTGCGTAGGTATTTTCTGCAGGCTTATTTTCAGGCTGAATGAGTTCCTGACACGGCTTACATGGTTTCATAAGCAGTTGCATGAAAGCAACGCAGGGGGAAACGAGACGAGGAGACAGGTACGTGGGAAAAAGACACTCCTGAGCTAACAGGAATATCGGTCTTACCCTATGTTTTAGTGAAAAGCTTTATCTCGGAATTCAGCTCAGGTGTTTTGCTACACTTAGGCTCTATGTTCTCTGTTTGACAGCCTGCATTCAGAATTGATTTCTCATCTCACTTGGTTTCCTAAGATTTCTTAAAACTTCCTTTTCAGATTTTAGATGGTTGCACTGATTTGTTTTGCTTTATAGACATTTTAAACTATTCTTTAATCTACTTCTGTGTATTGATTTTCTTATCTGATGTTTCACATGTAACAGGAATGTTATTTTAGTATCAGAAAGAATATCACTCATATATTTGTTGATTATTTTCAATACTATATTGTGGCTAATTGCATATTTTCCCAGGGTGTTTGAAATAATACTTATATATTTTTATATGCAGATGCTGTGGGTATTTTAACAGATTTCACCCTCCAAAACCACATATTTTATGGTTCTGTTTTTGCTTTGGAGATCACATTATTTTATTAACATTTTAGAATTATTTATGGCTAGCAGATTTATTTATTTAATATTAAAAATTGTATTTTTTAGTTGGGAATTACAAATTGAGGTTATGAATCTCTCTTTCTACCAAGCAAGCAATATAACAGAATTCTTAATGTGTCACCGGTTACACTGTATTAGTAGAGGATGGACTAGAAATGACTCAGGTCATTGGTAGCCAGTGGGTGTTCCCCTCGAGTACATCTGACTTAGGCCATATCTCCCTACAGGCAGCGGAGAGCAACCAACCTCTCCAAGGGACAGTTTAGAGCAGAGGCCTAGCATAAGTGTACTTACTCACGCCCTGAAGGATCATGTGGTGGAGTCCTCCTCAGTCTCTAATTATCTGTATAACCCGATGTTTCTGGATTATCCAATGCCGCAGCAGCTAATCCTTCCACATGTTAATTAGATCAGTAGTATGGTATAAAACGACAATATTTGCTTTAACTTTACATAGAGTAGAAAGTTGCCATGTTGGTAGGTTTTATTAGAATGTCTCATAAGATTACATAAAGCACTCAATTTTCTATAAACATAAAGACAATAAAATTAGCTCCTTCCTTTTAGGCAGATCTTTAAAAGGTAAATAAGGCCTAGATCAGAAGAAGGTGGTGTCCCATTATTTAGTAACTCATAGGTGTCATTACTTGCTAACCTGGATTGGTAAAATTAGGCTTTAGGCTTCTTGGTTCAGACATGCACACAACACACACACAGTTTTGTGGGAAAAAAAAAAAGCCTGCAAGATTAATTGCATCTTGCCCTTGAGCTTTAAAAAGAAAAGATTAACAAAAGTAGTAAGTCTGGGTCAAGGCATTCACGTTACATCCGTGAGGTCTCATGGCAGTATGACAGGTCCCAGGGTTGACAGGAAAGAGTTCTAGTGTTGTCTTCCTAAGTCCTTGAAAGTGTAAGCTCTTGGTTACCTTTAGTCAAATCAATAAGAACCCGCTACACTTCTGTGTCCTGAGGCTTTCTCAGCTTTGCTCGCTGTGCAGTTATCAGCTCCACATGGCATCAAAGGGATTCAGCGGGTCTGGGTGGCTTCAAGTCTGCTTCTTTTAGTTTCACTTTCTCAGTTTACAGAGTGGCGGCACAGAAAAAAATAAAAAACAGTGCAGTTGTGTTTAAACTATGCAAGCATTTAAATAGTTTGCCTGTTAAAACATTATCAACCAAACTATTAATTCAACTAAGGCTTATGTAATCCTATGAGAAATACCATAACATTGTAAAAATTACAGTTCACCACTAACCACAACCTGAAAACAGTGTTGAAAGAGGTACAATCTACTAGAAAAATTAAATCCAAGTACACTACGTCCCTCTGGTATCAGTTAAGGTTAAGCCAACACTGAAGATGACTGAGGCTGTACTGGTCTGTACATGCTTTCCGGCAGCAGTGCTGGTTTAATTCGTCTGCCCCTCTGGCTGCTAATTCCTCTCCTCTCCTTTTGGTGTGCTGGGGCAGTTAGTTGAGCGGCTGTGAAGCTCAACCAACTGAAGAACATCCTTTCTTTGCTGGTTTGCTTGTCAGTGAGATCAGTTCCCCACTTTAGTGCACAGTGTGGATGAGTAAACACTTATGCCAGGACAAGAGAAGAGATAATAAAGGCAGGGATGAAGAGCCAGGATGCTTCAACTGACGAAAGGTTTTCAAAAGTTTTGAGACAGCAAAAAAACCTTTCAGACCTTCCCATGTTGGTAAAGCTCAAAGATTCCCCATTTTCCCTTATGTGTACACCAAGAACTCTTTATTATATATTTGTTTTAAGAATTGTGAAGGACTCTGTAATGAAAACCAGACATGGCAAATAACCAATCACCCTTTCTGAGAAGCCAACTTAATTTTGTCAGCTTAACTTCAGGTCATACATTGCTTTGTCTACCATGCATATGTATCTAGAGGTTTTATATTTCCCTAGTGCACTATTTTCTTCTCAAAATGTAACTTTGCAGATGTCCCTTCACATAAAAAACAGGGGAGGGGGAAAAAAAACCCCACAGTCTGTTATCTCTGCTCTTTCAGTGATGTTCAAGGCAAATAAATTCTAAGAATTAAGGACATTTTTTTATTCACCTCTGTGCATTAGAAAGGGATTTTAAGAGCTATGCAAGATGTTTACTGGTGGCATTATAAAAGACATTTTTTATCTTTTTTCCCCAGTATTTCTGTAACATGCCAGAGATGCTTCTTTTTATTTCAGTTAAGTGAGTTATGCTGGTATTTTAGGCCCGCTTTCAGATTGCACTAAAGCATGAGTACCACAGCATTCTTTGAACATCTCTGCATTCCTACCCGCACACTCGGATACAATTATTCCTCTAAGCCAGACAGCCAGTTTTAGAGGTTTCTGTTCCTAGGCACTTGTTCTTGACCTTGTGCCACAGTTTGGGTTCTGCCAACATTCTAATGGAGTTACCTGGGTTAGAAAAAAAATCCTCCAGGGTTTTCTGGTTTGTTATTTAACCTGAAAAATATAACTGAATGAATTTACAGCAGATTTCCTTAAATGCTTTGGATTGCCTCAAGTGAGAATAAGCCTTGTCACAAGGGCAGGAAACATTGGTAAGGGTGAAGAGCGATACATGAAATGGTGGAGTGTATTTTTAACAAAGTTGTGTTTCTTCTTGAGGAGATGAAACTCCTGTTGCAAAAGTCAGGAAAAAAAGTCTGTAGTCATTGGTCCTCTCTTACAGCACTACACACTTTTAGACACTTGCTTCATCATATTCCTGTTATTTTTGTTGCTTGCAGAAGTGAAACACCTGCTTGGGTTTGCTTCTTCCCTCCAATTTCTTTAGCTTTTGATAGTGCCTAATATTTGGAAAAGTTTCTGTTGTCAGTGGCCTGAGTCACAATTTCCATTGCATTGTTTGTGTTTTTACAAATAATGAATTTGGCAGCTGGCATAATAACAAAAACCTCAACAGCTAAAACATGTGAGAGAGCATTTCAAAGTAGTCCTGTCACCAGAGTTTCTTTCATATGGACAGTATGTGCCTGAAATAGCTCTCTTAAATGAAATAATATAATATTTCAGGTCTCCAAGAGTGGAACCCCCTGAAGGTTATAAATTTATACTCAAAGACATTTGGATTAGCATCTATCTTAAGTGTACATTAGCTTCTCAGCATCACAGCATCGTAATAACTCTTCATCTGCGGACCTGTGAAGTGAGAGCTGTTGTTTCCACCTAAAAGATGGAAACTGCAGTACAGAAAGGATAACTCTTTCAAAATCATACAAGAAATCTGTAGAATATCTGGGAATCATCTGAGATTTTCTGAATGTGTAAAAATAGTGTGAAGCTGCTGGTCCATCCTTCCTCCATCTACAAACTGAAATTACCAAAAGATGAGGAAATACTCAGTGACAGACAGAAGGATCACATCACTTTAGCAGAGCGCTGCAGTCCTCTGTGCACTAGACAGGCTTTCTGCCATAAAATGCCACATGTGGAATATAGATTTGGTCCCTTGCTCTTGACCCACTGGAGGTTTGACACACCCGATTTCTCCTTACGGATGCGCTGCTTAAAGTTCTTTAGAAATGCTCAGCATAGTACAGGATAACAGTGACTGCCTGGGCTGCCCAGCTCAGTGGCGGTGGCACACCTCCATCTCCCACCGCCCGGGCTGCTGCTCAGTGTGAGAGAGGGGAGGGCACCTACTGGAACCAGTGACATTCCCCGATACAAACCCCCCTTCTCCCCCCAAAAGGTTTACATTTTTCCTGATTATTGTTGCACCGTGTGGGATTGCTGCTTGTAGATCCTTGCCAGCAACTGCTCTCTTTACACTTTGAAATCAAGACAAGCAGGTTTTTTTCCATAGTGACAAATTAACTTTAACATTTTCAGAAATGTTTTTCCCAAATTATTTTCACATCAGTACAGTCTCTTCACACCCTCAATAATTCCAGCACCTCTTCTGTGACACTTGACATAACTAGTTATTTCTTTGGCTTCCACCTGCACCTTTTGGAAGTGTAGCAGGTTAAACTCTCATTTCATTGCTTTCTGTTATTTAATCTTAGCCCTTTTCCTCTTTATAAGTTTCAGTTACTTGTCTTAAGAAAACTGATAACTTTCCTAATAATCACTTTTATTTCAGTTTAGCATTTTTCTTTGATTTCTTTTAACAGTGTAATTTTTTAAAAATTCTTTGTTTTTCTAGTAACTTATTCTTCCATCTTTCATCCTTTCTTAAATAATGAAATTCAAATAATTGTATGATTTAGCTACTTATTCCTCAGTTACAAACTGTACAGACTGTGAGGACATGGATAGGCTTTGTGTAATAAATTCTAGAAGCAGTTCTTTGGTTAGATTTAAAATAAACAGGAATTTAAAAATTGATCAGAATTTAAACGAAGTTGAAACCTAAATCCATAGGCCTAATTCGTTTTACCCATATATAACATGGATTTTTCTTTAAACTGAGAAATCATTACCAATTTCAGGTCATCAGAAAGATAGCTCAGCTTATTTGTTTATTAATAAATAAGCTTGTCCTGTATTGTCACCGAAAATTAACAGACTCAAATCAGAAACACGTGATAGTAAGTTAAGCAAAAGCTTTATTCTGCTTTGAATCTTTTGTTCTGCAAAACCCTTCTACCGCTTGGTATAATTATTGGATTGCATGAACTGTGATGATGGACCAGCTGCTCTAGTAAATTGTTTTGATGCTCCGCTTGGAGCATGGTCTTGAGGAGCTTATGTAGCACCCAGTGGTACTATCTGTCGCTCCCTTGAACTGACTGAAGGACCTCAAAGTGTTCCCAGTCAGTCACAACCACCACTCTTAAAGGTTTTGTTCCTGCCTTTCCCTGACTTCTGCCATTTCACACAGCGACTGTTCAGGCTTTTCAATAGCATGAAGGGGAAAAAAGTGCAATACAAATACTTCACATCATGTAGAATTTTCTCTATTTCAATAACTGTATCTTCCCTGCTTAATTATATTACATCTGTTACGGCCTACTGTGGTTTGTATCTCCCTGCACAAATGAGCAGTCAGATGTTTTCCTTCAAGTATGAGAAAATTTAATGAAAAACAGATCCGTTATTCTAATGGGCTTCCTAACTTAGAAACAGATAATTTACAATATCAGATTTTAGAAGTATGGTCTGATTTATGGCTGCTAAATTATTGTAAACTTGACAAATCTTTTGGATATCTAATGTTCTTACAGGAAAGAGAGATGAATTTTCCCTTTTGCTGATTTCACAGGAAATGTTCAATATTAGACACTTAATTTTACTGATAAAGGTAAGCTTGAAATTCATGTCAACTCATTATAACCTTACATTTTCTTTCATATAAAAACAACTCTCTTCCTATTTCTGCCTCTTTCCACAAATAAAAAAACCCACACTTTGGTAGAAACAGGGCAAAAATCAGGCTCTTGAGATTAACTTTTCCTCTTCTACTTTCAAAAGAAATGCAGAGGTTTAAAAATCCCTGAAGAAAACATGAAGCTCTACATTATTTACATGAGTAAGGGTTCTACAGATGGAGCCCGACATAAGGGTGATTCAGTGGTGTGGGTAAAAGAGAAACTTCTCCAGATCTTTTTGAACAACTGGGAGTATCTCTCATCTAGTGTTTCTGATGCCTGGAAAGAACAATAGCCTTCTCCTACCTCCATATAGTTTGTATTTTGTGTAATTATGCATTGCAGGTATTTTCTTCTGTTCACCTCGCTGACTTCAGTGGGCATTGCATCAGGCCTTACTAGCAAAAAATCCTTATTCCAGATCTGTAGCAGCTAGCTTTGTCAACTCCAGTGGAATTTTGCAGCTGTGGTGCTTGGATTGTGTTTTGATGAGGTGGTAACCCTCTACACATGAACATAAACAGACTGATGTAAATGCTCACAAAGTACCTGTGAATTCCTGTCAATTGTTAGGCAAGCACGACATATCTCCTATTACAAAGGACTGCTCCTCATGAACAAAAATCTGTGTGTGTAAGGTTGCAAAGCTGCCATGGCATGTTCTCTGTTTGGAACAGAATCAGAATCCAGGATTCAGTAGCCAAATGAATCCTAAGATCAGCGAGTGTTTTGCCATTTGTCGAGAGCATGAGACAGGCCTAGAGCTCTGTGGCTGAGTGGTTTTGCAGAGCCCAGTTTCAAATGGTATGATGCATCTTCAGTTTTTCTAATCAATATGAGGGTACATACTCAGCCTCTTGCTGATCTGAAAAAGGTACAAAAGGAATGTAGATACCTGATGCTTTTATTGAAACCACAGGAAATCAAGGGCCCTCAGCATCTTTGTGAATCATGTGGTTAAGTGCCACCAGCCAATGACAAAACTCAGAGTTCCCTAAATGGAATACGAGTGCATTTCACACAGTGTCAAATCTCCATTGAAAATACCCTGGTCTATGGTAATAACACCAATACAAACTAAAAATTAAATTAAACAAAAACTAGTACCAAATCTTCAAAAGTAGTCTCCCAAATCTTCTGACTCATTACTTCCTTCAACCCAAACTGCATATATCCTTCAGATGACACTAAAACACTTGGCATAAATCCATTGTTATGAATGTCACTGTTCTCTAAAATTTGCTTAAAATTATATTTTTGAGTAATATAATTGGCAATTTGGCAGAGTATAAAGAATGAGTTAATGAGTTGAAAGAACAGACTGTACTTGCAAATTCAAATCATTTACATATGAACTATCTGCAGTTTCTTTTGAAAATCTGTGCTCTCACTACCAGGTTCTGACCTCCCTTGCAACTCCATTACCCCATATTCAGCACAGGGAATAACATTTTCTGATAAAGTAGTTTTCCCTGTGTAAGAACTATCTTGTATTTTGAGTACATAACTCAAACACAACCTTAAAGTAACTGATGCACTGCAACCTTTTCAGTACTGATGAAGGTCAGAAAGGAAAGACAAACACAGCCCTTTGCTTCCTCCTCTGGTCTTTGCACATTCAACACTACTTAAAACACTTTCTAAAACATTCCAGACCCTTACTTTGGCCCCACTCTCCTATGGAGGACTGCTGGACTACGCTGTACCTGGCTTCACTTCACTCATTCATTGGAAAGTCCCCTTCTATCCAGCCATTCAGATTCTGTGGTAACTGACAGCTACATAAAAGCCTAAAAACTTTTTTGTCTTTTAATATTCCCCACCCCCCACACACAATCCTATCAAAGCATTTCTGTATCAAAGCATTTGGATTTATACATGAGCCAATGCTGTCTGTAGAAGATTATAATCTGATATCCACATATTCAGGCTTTGTTTAACTCCCAGGGAAAATTTAGATTATTTGGAATCTCCTTAAGAAGCATTATACCACATGTATAAAACTCTCCTTAGTCATTGTCTACACTTAGCCTGCATCCAGGGCTAAACTACAGCAGCTGCTCTATCACCCAGTGCCCCTCCCCAGCAGAGAAGGGGTACGGGGAGAAAAGGAGAGGAGACCCACAGGTTGAAATGAAACAGCAACACTAATAGCAATGCCAATATAAAGTACCAAAAGTCACACTCAGCCCAGTAAACAGTGGTCACAATAAACAGGAAGGCAGGTCCTCGGGAGCAGGCTCCTCCAGCAGGAGTGACTCTTAAAAGGAGCAGCAGCAGAAGGAGCCCCTGTCCCCAGCAAACTTCCCCTTTTATAGGGAGCATGGTGTTTAGGGGACGGGAAACACCTGTAGCCCATTCAGAGCAGCTGCCCTGGCTCTTGCCTCTCCCAGCTTAAGCTCCTGGCTGACTGGAAACAGCACACCAACAGCCTGCACACCATGGCTGGCCTAGGATCCTATCCCAGTGAAACCAGGACAGTTTCCAAAATTCTGTCACCATCATAACAGAAGTCTTCATTTGGTTTGGAATATGTTTAACAGTGTCAAGTACTGTTGTAATAACAGTAAATTATTTTACTTCATCACTGAGAAATGACCATATAGATACTAAAATAAAATACCCAGCTTTTCTGATTACAAGTTAATTAAAACAGCAAACAAACCAGTAAACAATTAAACCACTTTGTTTTTATGCCTTTTAGTTTTGGTTTTGTGGAAAACCATTACATGCACTCAATTTTTAACCTAAGATTTCTAAATCCCACAGTTGTGTTAGGCATAAAGCTAACTTTTGATTAACTTGCTAATTGCATATGATAATTTTAACTATAGAAAAGTTTATCACAGGACAATTTTTAGGACACAGTATTGAGCTACTTATTTGCATAGGCACCTTCAAATCTGGGTTAGTAATGGCACTGAGGTACAAGAGCAGCAGAAACAGGGGCATGTTCAGATCTTAACAGTAAAAATGAGTGCAAACATAAAATATTCTACATGAGGAGAAACAGAGACACTGGCTGTCTCTGACAGGTGATGTCTAAGGGATACAGTAATGGTATACAAGACAATAACGGACACAAAGAGTCACGACTTTCATCCAACTCATTTTTAAGCTCAAGCAGAAGGATTCAACTCATTATATAACTGGAGTTTTACAGTAATAAAAGCATTTCTTTATATCATAACTAATAAGCCTCTCTAGAGGCCTGTATAGAGGTTAAACAGCTCTATATACTGAGTGTTAACGCAGAGCAAGAACTTCATGGCAACTAAAAACCATCTGCTGCTTCACGGATAAGATGACCACCTATTTTTTTCTTCTGTCTGTAGTATGGGCTTTGGACGGCTCCACAAAGGCAAACTAGTTCATAGAAGGCTAAGAACAGAATCTGTAATGAGCCAGCAAGAATACAGCAACTCTCTGGATAAAGCAAGATGTTGCTTAACGTTTTTATACTGTAGGTAGTATCCTCTAAGAGTCATATATTAATAAAGCAGCATTCTGCTGTGGTTTACTCCACATTGATTTCCCTGTGTAAGCAAGGCCTGGAATTCATAGGGAGAAAAAAACTGTGAAGAGTATATAAATTTCTTATGGTACAGGATTTAATTTATCAGATGTTGGTGATTATGAAAGTTGTTAAACTGTACTTGGCAAATGATACATTTGGTACCTTTGGTGGTCTCTGTGTTCCTCAAGCTAGCCTTGTCCTAGAAGCATAAACATTAATAGGCTGCCCCCTTGCCCTGATGCTGCTGGTGTCTACACAAACGCTCTGTTTTCTCCAGCCCTTCTCAAGATAGATAGGGCATTACTCTGTATTTTGTCCTCATACATTTTCTGAATTGTTAAGCTGAAACTCAGCTTGGGTTCTACCAGTGCAGCGTTTCTCTTTTTCAAGGAACTAACGGGAGTTCCTGTAAAACAATATGAACCTGTTGTGCACGACTGTGTTTTCATTCTCATTGTAAGACGGGCTAAATTTCTCAGGCAAAAACTACTGGAACGCAGCCAAATTCCTAACAGGTGTGAAGAATAGCACTGCCTTTAGCAGCCTCTGTTCAGTGAAAGTTTGAGGACGATTCCTTTGAATTTATGTTAATGTGGTCTTCCAATTCACTAGAAAGAGGAAGCTTATGCTGACAAGGAGACAGTGTTGTGGGGGTGGAAAAGATACACGGTCCAATCAGTGAAGCAGAGGTGGGAGGAACAGCTGCTTCTTAAGTAATGACATATAAGTAATATTAGTCCCATTGGTTTAATTACATTGTAACCTTAAACAACAAACATCTGTTTTCCATGTTTTCTTCCCAGAGGCCCTGACATTTCCAATGTAACCAAACCTTCTTATATTTTTTCATGATAAAATAGTTTCAAGCAGTCAATAGTAGGAATTTTATTAGTATTTAAAAAAAACCCAAAACCTCCAGCACACCCCAACCCAAAAACAAGATCCACAGGAAAAACATCTCCCTTCTTATAGTTTTCTTTCCTCCTATATTCTACTTGATTGTATGCTACAACATGCAGAGATGAGGGGTAGGAGAAATAAGAGATTAAGATATCAGCCTATTTTTTTTCCTTTTTCCTCCTTTTTTCCTGTCCTCATGAATGTTTGCAAAGACCATGTACCTGTGATCTATGAGACACACTTTATTTCCAGATCAATTCTGTTTCCAATATAAAAATAAGTGTGAATCATGGTTCAGATCTCAAGCATGTTTTTAAATTCCATCGTGTTTTCCTTTCTCTCTCTGGTACATCTACCAAAGCAATCCATTTTTAGGTCTTGTATACTTGAGGTATGATGTACTGCTGAGGAGTCTGCATAAGTCCATGTGCCTTACAGGAGGTCTGAGTGAATCACAGAAAAAGGGAAAAAATCCTACAGGGCAAATAATTGTTTTGTAGTGAAGTTCCATGTCCTAAAAAGCTATGATGTAAGTAGATGCTTCTAGATACCAAGTGATGGGTCCCTAAAAATACCTAAATTGAGACGGCTAGGTTGGAAGGTAAGCAGGAGGGCTAAGCAGGCTGGCTTATACCATTGCGTGCTTCTATTTTGGAGAAACTTACCTAAAATCAGGTGCTCGATAATGTTCAGTGGAATTTATCTATGGTGTAGGAAATAATTTCGAAGAAGGATTACAAATGCATTAATGTAGCCAGAAATCACTATTGCAAGATGCTATAAATTGCATCTTATATTTCAAGAAAGATGCAGTATATGTTAAAGATGGAATTCAGCTTTAGAATGCATTTCAATAATTAATGGAAAAGGGCATACTTTTAAACTGTAACATCATTCTTTCTTTCTAATTTGTAATTCATTTGAAAAGCGACTATCAAAATTAAATGCAGCAAACGGCTAATTTCACCAGATACTACATCGTTGATCCTAATCAGCTGTCTTCATATTATGAATGCCAGAATTACATTAGCTATCGTAGCAAAACATCGCTATAGCAGTAATGCTAACCCGAGGTGCGTTCACACTCCCATCCGGAGGAGCCATCTGCAGGCATTCCATGAAGGAGGTGCACAACAGTGCTGCCGTGTGCATCCTCTTACATTTAGTTGTGTTAAAATGCAAGTTTGTTAAACAGCCTTAGAAGTTTTCAATTTTAACCTGGGCCAAAGAGATAACCATTGAAATGAAGGCATCCAATTCCACTGGAGAAACTCCAATTAATACCGGTCCCCATATTAATTAACACAATGGCTTGCGATCTGTGAGCAGCCTCTGTTTTATATTGATTTTTCCATACACGTGCCTCGAAGCTACATGAAATGCCTAAAGTCTAGAAATTTTACATGAACAACAAACTAATCTGCTCAAAGTTTCCATGTAGTTTGTTTGATGACATTTAATTCCATAAAACTGGAACTGATTTGTAATGCTCCTCTTTTTTGTGTTTCATTCCCTGTTTATTTTTCATCTCGTAGGATCTCTATACTTTGTGCCTGATTCAAAGCTGTTGCTCTTAATACTGCAGTATCTTCTTGGAGCTAGATATTGTTTCATAGTGTGTGTAAAGGAGATAAATAAGAAGTAAAACTTGGTGACTTGAGATATGTGATATTTGTGTTTTGGACCCTGTTACATGTGGTGTATCTAAACCAGGGAGCAGGCTCAAGCACTGGATTCCCAATCATCCACTCAGTTCCTTGCTTTACTTCAGAGCATTCCAAAGCTGGAATTGGAGTGCTCCCAACAAACAGGATGAATCAAATCAGTGCATCAAATTTAGCTTCCTCTACCTACACAGTCTTTTAAAAAACTGTCTCAGAATGTTTAGCACCCTCAAATGCACTCTCCTGCCACTCCCTCAGTCCTTTCTGTCACTTTGGGTTTGTCCTATATAATTAACCTCTCCGGTCAGCTGCAGTGAAGCCACTGCACCATTACAGACACTTTGAAATCTTCAAAGTGTACAATAATGATAATGTATCGGACAGCAGAGCACCACATGGGCACCAGCAGCTAAGGAGATCCAACAGCTAGGTACCTTGGATGTGGGCGATCTACCCCAAAAGGGGCTACGCTTAAGTACGTACTGTGGATACTAATCAATCCACTTCATTTGGTGCTGGAGTTGCTGAGGTATTTGACATTGGTAGTGTTAAGGATGTGAGAAAAAACATTCAAGGTTGGGTTTCTGCTCTACCTGAATGATTTTGCATAGGAGAACATGGTTTAAATTAGAAATTTTGTTTTGGTCTCATTCCTAGTTAAGAACAATGGATGTTTTTTTAAGAAAAGAGAAATATGTACTATCTTAAAGCTCTTGGGAAGAAAAAGAGAATTTGTCTGTAATAAAAGGTTTGGTAGAACCCTCTCACATGTTATCTATCTCTGCACCAGGCCACTCCAATGACAGGTGTTGCATTTAGATAGCATGAAAGTTTTTCTTTTCAGGTTTTAAAAGCTGTGTGTGACCTGTCATTTCTGGTGACAGTAACTTTAAGACAGACAAGTAATTGCAGATTTCAGGGAGAAAGAGTATTTGTTGGCTTGTCTAGATTTTCTTTCTTCACTTTGACACAAGAAGTCAAATGTAAAATGTGATACCAGCCCTTCTTCCATTGAGTTGGCATTATCTTCCAAGATGCAGAAGGTGATGTTTCCTATTTGTTAAGTTTTCACAGGATCTTGTTCTCTATGCAGTTTCTATCTCTGATGGATCTTGGTTTTGAGCTCCTATAGTAGGGGATTAAGGACTCAGAAATAAAGTAACTCCTGAATTGTAGGAAAACTGTGTCCATGCTCGAGTAATGTGTATTTTTCACGGGTAAAGTGCAGTATCTTGTCTGTATCGCTGATGCTGTACGTTGGACACACCGAAACCTCGCTATCGTAATTTCTGTGCTCAACTTGAACCGTCACTTCCATCCATGCTAACTCTTGCAAACAGTGAATCTTCCCATCAAACTCAAAATGTGTGGAAGTGACTTCATCATCTCACACAGCTGCTATGCTGTGGGTCTTAAAATGTAAAGTTGATTAACAGAGAATGCATGTCAATCAATCTACTCAGACTGGG
>NW_010392396.1:64240-64676 GCF_000710305.1 Buceros rhinoceros silvestris | reverse complement strand
TCCAAATTCTAGAGGGGATTTTCTTTTATTCCAAACAGCATTTCAAAAAAAGGGCAAAACTTTCCCTTTTTTGCTCCCTATTTTCACTGGAAAAATGTGGGGAACAAAATCCCTAAAAATGATGTTCCAGCAGGGGGAATTTCCTGTATAATCACGGCAGTGGTCCAAATTCTAGAGGGGATTTTCTTTTATTCCAAACAGCATTTCAAAAAAAGGGCAAAACTTTCCCTTTTTTGCTCCCTATTTTCACTGGAAAAATGTGGGGAACAAAATCCCTAAAAATGATGTTCCAGCAGGGGGAATTTCCTGTATAATCACGGCAGTGGGTTTAATATTTAATTTTGTTATTTATTCCCCCGGCCTCTTATAATTTTATTTATTCCCACCTCATATTTATAAACATTTGTTCATTTTTACCTGTCCTATGTCATCTTTT
>NW_010392396.1:63705-63977 GCF_000710305.1 Buceros rhinoceros silvestris | reverse complement strand
GTTATCAGGAGGTTATAATTTTATATGGGAATGAAGCCTGCAGGGGAATTAATTAATTACACAGTTAATTTGACCCACACAGGGACAAAATTGTTTAAAAAAAAGCTGCTTTTTAAATGATTTTTTGGCAGCTGGTGCAAAAGCAAAGCCCCAAATTGAGGCTGATTTGCCCCCAAAATATTAAAAATTAAAATATTTAACAAAAATGACTCCAGCAGGAAAAAAAAGGGAAGAAAAGTCACAGAAAATCCCCCACCCCCCCCCCCCCCCGC
>NW_010392396.1:60419-63664 GCF_000710305.1 Buceros rhinoceros silvestris | reverse complement strand
CCAGCAGGAAAAAAAAGGGAAGAAAAGTCACAGAAAACCCCCCATCCACCCCCCCCCCCCCCCTTTTTAAGCATTAACTCCAGGTCTTTAAAGCTTAATTTCCCCCCTCCCTTTCTAAGCCTAAACCCTCTTCTTTTAAGCCTAAATCCATTTTTTTAAGCCTGAACTCCCTTTTTTTAAGCCTAACTCCCATTTTTTAAGCCTAAACTCTCTTTTTGAAAAAAAAAAAGAAAAGAAGATAAAAGGACCAGGTGGTGCCATTTCCTGCGGCTGGATGCAGGCGCAAGCAGGTCAGCCATAAGTTGAGAGGCTGCACACGAACAGCTTCACTTTTGGGATGCTTTTGCAACCTTCTAGGTCACTCATGGCTGGGGAAATCTTTTATGCTGATTTAAAACATCTCGGGGATGGCTTTTCTCCTGCCGAGACACGTCGTGGTAAGTGCTGGCTTGGGAAAAATTGCTGATTTTGAGATTTGCTTCATTAGAGAAGACTTTGGAAGTTGCTTTGAGATGACTTTGAGGTTTGGTAAGACTTTGAAATTTCCTTCAGGAAGACTTTGGGGGTTTCTTACTTCTCCATCCCCATGTTGAGGTTTCCAAGCTCTGTGGAGGACATTGGATGGATTCAATGTGCTCAAAGGTGGGATCTCAGCTCGTGTAGAGGGATGGGGGAGCCAGCAAACATCTGGAGATGGAACAGTTTTGCCTATAAGACCTGTCATTTAGGGGCAAAAATGGGTCCCCAAGAAGCCCAACACGAGCCTTGATGGGAAGTAAAGTTGCCAAGATCATGTCTGGGATGTTGGCCGAGCTGAGGCTGGACAGACCTGTGTCCCACCAACTCCCAGCTCTCACAGGGGGTTTCACCCCTCTAAATTAAGCCAATTTCAGAAGGTTTTGGGTCTGTGAAGTTCCAGTGTCGGGTGCCAAGGCTGCTCTTGAGGCCACCACTTGAACCCCCCACACTCCTTAGGCGATGTCCTCACCTCTGCAGCCAACCTCCAGACCTCGTCAGTGGGGTTTCATTCTTCTGGAGGAACCGAAGCAGCCAAAGCTGCGATCAGGTTCTCTCAAACTTGCCTTTTAAAAAAAAAAAAAAATGGGTTTTTTAAGCCTAAACTCTTTTTTTCATGCCTAAACTCCCTTTTTAAAAGTATGAACCCTGGTTTTTAAACCTAAATTCCCTTTTCTTAAGCCTAAACCCAGGGGTTTTAAGCCTAAACCCCTTTTTCCGAAGCCTAAAACCTCTTTTTTAAGCCTATCACCCTTTTCTTAACTTTAAACCCTGGGGATTTTTAAGCCTAAACCTTTTTTTAAGACACACCCCTCCGCCCTCCCTTTAACGCTAAACCCTCTTTTTTAAGCCTAACCCCCTGTTTTTTAAGCCTGAACTCCCTTTCTTTTTAAGCAGAAAACATGAAAGACATAAAGAAGACAAAAGGCTGACTTTAAGCTATTTCCACCTCGGAGCTGCCCTTCAAGATGGTTCCTGGTGGTGTTCAGAGCACAGGGGAGATTCATATCATGTCTCTTTGGGGATGAAATGAGGCAGATTGACTTGTTTGCCCCCCGTGTCACTGGGATCATATCCATTTCTCAGGAGGCCATCAAGAACATCATGGGTGGGGACCTGCAACCAGTGTGGGTCGGATTAGTGTCATCCCAGGAGAAGTGGAGATGGGTGGACAAGACCTCCTTCAACACCAACACGTAAGTTTAGCCACGACTCATCAGTGTAAAAAGCAGCTTTGCCCCATATCAGCCCTGACCCAGCACTTCAGGGGCCTCATGTTCCTCTTCCCAAAGCTTTGCAGACCAAGAGTTGAGTTTATGGGGCACAGTAACCCAACACCTCTCACCACACCCAGGCAACCAACACGGATTTAATGGTACGTGTGCGCTCCTCCCAAGCACAACCACCAATCCAGGCCCCCACTCACCAGAAATGAGCTGTAGCACAATGAGATGGTGCAGAACAAGGGCAGGAGAAACTCCACCGTGAGCCTGGAAGATTTTGCTCCCCTCGGGTGTTTGTTGGACAGGCTTGGGACCCTGCAAGAGACTGACGAAGGGTGAGGGACACTGAAAGACGAGATGTTGGAGGCTACCATCTGTGATACTGACCACAAGTGGGTTTGCCAGAAGGAGCCTTTCCAGCTTCTTCCATCGAGGATGGGAGATGGCGAGAGATGTGACACCTCCGTCTGACACAGGCCCAGGCCCAATCATTGCCCACCCCGCTGACGATATTTGCTTCTTCTTTATACTGTTTAACAAAAGTCTTTAATGCAGAGACATCGTGTTTTAGCTCATTTGGTCTGTCCCACCTCCTCTTCTCCATCCAGGTCCATCATCCCAAACAGGGATGGTGTGTTCCCCAACATATCTGCTCCTGGCTACAGCATTGGGTGCAATTTGGGGCCAAGCAGGTTCGTGGTCTGGGAGGGTTTTGCCTCCTTTTTGTTGGGTTGTTATTTCGTTTTTTTCTTTTTTTCCCCATGTTTCCCACTCTCGTGCTGGTGTAGGAGCTCAAAGCCAGTGTTCTCACTGGTTCATCCATCGTGCATATGAGGGCCAGTGATGCTTCCAGGGCCTCACAGCTTTCCTGACTGGTGGCCCACTCTCAGCCTCAGAAAAAAAAATAGCACTTCCCTTGGAAACCCAGCCAGGTGTCGGGGCACACCAGAAGTTTGAGCAAGGCCCATCTCAGCTGGACAACAACTGGAAAAGAGCAGAGGGAGATGCATGGGCAACCCTGAAATGCAGGAAAATGGGATTTGTGGCTTTATGAACTATTTTTTAACGGTTTAAAGTGTTTACGAGGGGCCACAGCTCTGGCTAGGAGCTGTTGCTACCAGGCGACTTGAGGACTCGAAGGGGAGCTCATGGTTTGAACACACCCACTCCCACTCCCTGCCAGAAAGCCACAGGAGCTGTTGAAATTCGGGTTAAAAAACAAAACAAAAAACCCAGCCATTGAAGCTGCAGCCCAAGAGCAAATTTGTTTTTCTCTCTGGAAACTCTTATCTCAGGTTCTCCAGCACCTGCCCATGCACGGAGCAAAGAGCACCTTTGTTTTCCTGTCTCTGACCCAATGGGCTGCAGCGGCTTTTCCTCCCTCCATGGGTCTTGTAGACTTCAGTGTTTCAAAATAAACTAATAAAACAATATCACCCTGATGAGCTGGGCTTGGCCCAGTGATGATATTTTTGTTCTTGGGATTAAAATCCAGCATCGTGTAGG